>NW_015387377.1:261007-272689 GCF_001527695.2 Protobothrops mucrosquamatus | reverse complement strand
ACCTCCCCGCCCACTCAAACTCCGCCTCTCGGCCCTTCCCCCTCCCGGGCTCCTCGGGTCCCCAGCGCGCTCAGGCAGACTTCTGGCTGGCCTGAAGCAAGAGGTAAGAGCTCCTGCCGTGCGCGTCCGTCGGCTCCAAGCAGAGGCTGCGGGAGGTGGGGAGGGAGAAGCGCGCCACAGTCGCCCAACTTTCCCCCCCCGTTTCAAAGTCAGGGAAAGCGGAGGAAGCTTTGCGGACCGGTTGGAGCGCTTCACGCACACGTGGAGCTCGGAGGGGCCGGGACTCGTGGGCTAGCGTCATCTGCCAGCGTGTCCTGCGGATGTGCCGAGCGCGCGTTTACATGTGTACTCGGTGTGTCTCGAGAAACTAGGGAACTTGTTACATCGTCAGCGTGGTCTGTTACCATGGCTAGGGCATACAGAGGCTACGATTCAACCTTTGACAGCGCCATCTGCTACAGAGTAGCATGTGCCCATCACATAGAGGCGCGTTTGGTCTAGAGGGGATAAATGAATTTTATCCACAGGTTGCCCTAACAGGCAATTCATCCAATTAGTAATTATTAATTCAGTTGATATTATTGTATGCATGGGCCAAGTTGAGAGCCTCCAGAGGGGTTGGGATCAACTCCCACCTTTAACCAGCTAAACTGGATTGCAAAAACCTCTGTAGAGGATTCCAACTTTGCTGCTGCAAACGAGGGTTCCTACTTTCCATATCCTTTTTCAATTCAGATAACTTGCTCGATATATTTACTGAGTGTGGATGACTTGCTCAAGCTTGATTAGAATTGGTTAAATGTTCTGGTGTATTAATTCTAATCAAGCTTGAGCAAGTTATGTAAAGGTCTTCTACTCTAGTGGTTAAGGCACCAGGCTAGCAACTAGGGCAGGGGTAGACAACCTTGGCTCTTTTGTGACTTGTGGACTTCAATACCCAGAATTCCTGAAGCAGCCATGCTGACTCAGGAATTCTGGGAGTTGAAGTCCACAAGTCATAAAAGAGCCAAGGTTGCTTACCCCTTAATTAGAGGATGAGTGCCATGGGACGATGAATTCTAATCCTGCTTTAGGCATGAAAGCTGGCTGGGTGTCTTTGAGCCAGTCATTTTTTCTCTGCCCAGCCCAGCCCACCTCATAGGGTTGTTGTGGAGGAAAATAGGAAGAGGATGGAATATTAAGATATATTTGCTGCTGCTTATAAAAAATAATAAAGGCAGGATGAAAATAAATAAACAGCAGTTTATGCCTTTCAGTGATGCTGCCCCGAAGTGTCTTTTTCTAGCCACTTTGGCAACAAATATTTCTATCTGGGAAAGGGAACCACGTGTTGATTTTGGGCTGCATTGTAGAAGCATCGTTGAGAGGCATAAGTTACTCTGCATTGTTTTGCCTGCTTAAATCTACCCATGTGTAATAATTTCCAAATAATAATTTCCAAATACAGGCAACAGATGACACGCCTCAATACCTCTATACAGCAGTGTAGCAGTGTAGGTTGAAACTGCAACCTGTTTTGGTATGAAACCATGTTGTCAGTAAAGAAAGGCAGCTTGTGACCTGTGTGCATTTTTGTGTAGGTGTTCCTCCAAAACAGTGCCAGATCTGGAAATACAAAAATCTTGTTATTTTAGGATTATGACCCCTATTGATTTCAATTTTAGAAAGTAAAGCTAGAATCTGGAGACTAGCTGAATAGTTTTTAACTGTCTATGGATGCAGTCAGCTATTGCCTTCCTCTAGGATGCTTTTTTTCAACTTCCCATTCTGTCCCACAAGGCTTTTCCTAGTGGTCTCCCATCCAAGAACTATGCAGGTCATACTTTGATTAATTTTTGTGTCGTAATCAGCCACTAGCTGTTATGTCTTACTATCCAGTTACTTATATTTAAATAATATAAAGAACAGGCAGGTAATTGTGCATGAAAATCAGGTCTCTTTTATATTTGCAAAACACTTGTTTAAACATGAATATTTACAATGAAATTCAGCTCACGTGTCATCTTCTTTTGTGAAATTTACACAGATGTTTAGATAAGAGTATGAAAAAAGAAGTTATAGAAGCAGCCCTTGGGGAAAACACAAATTGATTGCATCAGGTTTCAGCTTGATTTACATCTTTGGTCAGTTTCCTTTGTTCAGGAGCAGTTGCCTAGAGACTCAGAACTAGTTTTAACATGGCCTTTGGGTCTTAAGTAATAACTGATTCTGAAGTTAATTAATAGCATTTTGTTGTTGATATTAGTTCACATAAGCTATTATGATGCCAATAGAAATCTGGAATGACTTTCTATAGATTCTCTGAAAGACACATGTATAGAAAGTGATCTCAGTACCCTAAAACTAGACAAATGTTCTACCATTGAGCTAACAGACTTTCTATTTACCTAAAATGTACATTCTTCTAGCCACATCCTTTGAAGTGAATTATTGCATTAAAAAAGCCCCAAACATCCAACTAAATTGATCTCAAAATTTAGTGAAACTTCAGCATCCAAACTGGGGGTAGGAGAACAATTGATAGAAGTGTATCATGTCATTGTGATGCAAAGCTTGTGATTTTTGTGTTTATGGGTAGTGTCATCATTTTTTCATCATGGTAATTAGAAGTGGATGTCTATGCTCTTAACCGGGTTTTAAAAAGATTTGTACAATATTTCTATAAGGCAATCTATCATTTTTAAACTAGTACTTTTAGAAAAGCAAACAAGTGCCAGAAAGGGGAAAAAATAGGTAAGGCCTATAAAGAGTCTCCTTATGGTGAGATGGGCAGCAAATAAATTTAATAGATAAATAAAAATTCTATATCCTTTCCCATAGCTTTCAATGGTCATCATTGAAGAAGGTGATATGGGTTCCCAAATTACTAGAATAGCAATAGGACTCAGACTTGTATACCGCTTCGCAGTGCTTTACAGCCCTCTCTAAGCCGTTTACAGAGTCAGCATGTTACCCTCAACAGTCTGGGTCCTCATTTTACTAACCTTGAACCGGTGAGAACTGAACTGCTGGCAGTTGGCAGAATTAGCCTACAATATTGCATTCTAACCACTGTGCCACCACAGCTCTAGAAGACACTTGTGTGTGTGTGTGTGTGTGTAGAAATTAAACCAGGAGAGGGTATATTTTAGTTTTGGCTCCTGATTTATGGAATAGTTAAATGGATAGAGTAAAACTCTCTTAACCTTGTCTGCAGAAGTATGCAGTCCAATACAAAAAGAGGGCCAGGGATGTTCCCCCCCATCAATATGAAATCTATGTAGCTTTCCAAAGCTGAGTTTGAATGTTTTTAATTAGATGCCAACACAAAGAAACAAAGTGGAAAATCATCCAGCAAACCCATGTATTAATCTATATGACAGAGCTAAAAAAAAACACGCAAGGCATTTATCCCAAAGTATTTCATTCCCCATGCTGCCACCAACTGAAATTTCAGGCCACAGTGACAACCGTGACAACGTCTTAACTTATTATAAGCCTGTCATCAGCTGGATATATTCTGCAGGACACAGTATAGAAGTAATATTTGTGACTGTGTGAGATGGTATTGAATTGGGAGGAGAGGGATCTTATTAAGTTGGTTGTTGTTTTCAGGCTACTCCCTCATGAAGATTGAATTGTCTTTTTTTGGCAGAGATGGAAAAAATGTAGCCCACCTCTGGAAATTAAACTGAATTATCTGGAGCACCTTAGCCTGAGGTCAGAGAGCTTGGAGTAGGACACGTAGCCGAAGGGATTTTTGCCTATCCCTGTTCTGAAGGTCCCCTTGTTGATATGGATGCCGTTTTTGTTACATGTATAGATTTTCTGTGTAAGGGTTAATTGGAAAAAGTCATAATTATTCCCAAGCTGTATTGTACAGTTTAACAGTTTAACAATACAGTTTAACCTGTATTGTACAGTTTAATCAAGTGCATGGTTAATATCAGAGAATTAATGCTTAGGACAATTTATTACTTATCATTTATTTCTTAATACAAATATTTTTCAAATGTTGCCACCCTAGAGGAGTTATTTCCACTGCTAGTAACTTGCCTTCTTGTTCCTTTTTTTCAAGGCATTTCCATTTATTTTAAAAGCTAATGATTAATTTGTTTTCCGATGAATAATTTCTATGCCACTTAGTTGGAATTCTGGTGGTTAGAATGCAGTACTACACTGCAGGCTACTTCTGCTGACTTCCGGCTGCCAGCAATTCGGTAGTTCGAGTCTCACTAGTTCAAGGTTGACTCAGCCTTCCATGCTTCCGAGATCGGTAAAATGAGGACCCAGATTGTTGGGGGCAATAGGCTGTTTCTCTAAACCACTTAGAGAGGGCTGTAAAGCACTGTGAAGCGGTATAGAAGTGCTATTGCTATTGCTATTGTTATTATATGGGCACATGATGTTAAAATTAGTCTTGTAGGTAATTTTTCATACAGTTCTGATATCTTTTAAATCCTTAGCACTTACTCGTATGACAAGTTTCGGTCTGTAAGCAGGATTCACATGCTCTAAAAAATCACAGTCTGTAGTGATTAAGGCATCAGGTTAAAAACCAGACACTGGGAGTTCTAGTTCAGCCTTAGGCACAAAACCATCTGGATGATCTGGGGCCAATCACTCTTAGCCTTAGGGAGGAAGAAATGGCAAGCTGGGTTTTCTGAAAAATCATACCAAAAAAACTTAATGAACTTGTCCAGAACTTGTTACCTGGGATCACTGTTGATTTGAAGGCACCAAGAGGGGAAAAATATATCAATGATTTGTATCAGAAGAAGGTGTTCTAACCAATCTGTGATTATGACTGCAATATAGTTTTTTGGGGTTATTATATGGGATGTGAATAGAAATAGAACATTGCATTGAAAGCATCAGATAAACTCCACAGATAAATCATTTCATGTTCTTGTAGATTATTTTTTTGTGATTTTGAGAATCCTAAAAGTTACATGAAGCTAGCTAAAGGGCAGAAACAATCCATCAATACCTGTAGTCAGATACATGCTGCAGAGTAAACGTTTTATCGGAAATAAATTTTCTAGAGGTATCTCTAGCCATTGTTTTGTGTATTAGAGGAGCTGCCACCATTCAGAAATACAGTGCATAGAGAGAAAAGAAAATGTTATGCCAAAGTAACAAGCTAATTATGAGAATGTGCCATTAGCTTATTATGGGTGTACACTTTGTTTTTCAGGGTTCCCAGAAAAGTGCTTAAAGGAACTTAATTTAGTCTTGACATGCCACCTCCAGCAGACACGGGTCTAGCACATACCCCTCCAGATGGCCAATGGGGATGGGCAGTGGTCTTTGGAGCGTTCATTTCCATTGGATTTTCATATGCTTTCCCCAAAGGAATAGCAATCTTCTTCAAAGAAATCCAGGATTTCTTTGGTACATCATACAGTGAGATTGCATGGGTTTCTTCAATTATGTTGGCTGCTACATATGGCGGAGGTAAGTAGAAGAGAGTAATCTGTTGACTTGGCTTTGACTTGTTAAAAGTTACACATCCCCCAATTAACTGTGGCTGCTATTGAAATTGGCAGGTGCAGTTTGCTCAGTCATAGTAGTCCATGGTACTGGTTTGTACCAGAATAAAATAGTTTTTCAACCAGATATTTGAATTCTTCAAATGTGATCTTATATAATCAGGTTGGGTGCAAGATGTTTTGTGTTTGCTGCAATAGTAGTTCTGGGAAACAATTAAATTTTATTTTATTTAATCTTACTAATTTATTTTAAGAGTAAAATGAATACAAACTCATACAAAACAAGAAAAAAATTAAAAAAGCTAAATGTGCGAAAAAGGGGAAAAAAAAGAAAAACAGGAAAAAAAGATACAAAGCTATAACTTCCGATCTATTTTACAGCAATTATAAGTATAATTATAACTATATTTCTTACTCTATGGTGGTCATAACATAACTCTCTTCTTTCTATAATCTATCCTGTCTAATAATCAAAACCATAAATCATAAATGAATTGTTTTTTCTGTTCCATACAAAAAGTCCATAAGGAATTCGTAATTATCAATAAACATAGATATTTTCTTTTCTCTGATCAAAGAATTCAAGTTAGTAATCTCAGCAAGTACCATCAACTTCACCAATCACTCCTCCATTGTGGGTAGTGCTGAATACTTTCCATCTTTGTGCGTACAATAATCTCACTGCAGTTATTGTGTATGAGAATAAAGTTCCATAACTTTTTTCCAACTGTTTATCCATTGATCCCAAAAGAAAAACGTCTGGTCTCAATTATATATTAATCTTTAAAACCCTCTGAATCAGTGTACACATTTGAACTCATAATTTTCTCGTTTTTTTGCACATATTACAAACATGATAAAATGTTTCTTCTTTTTCATGTTCCACTATAAATTTGAAGTGCCTTTATACATTCTAAACAATTTATAACCTGAGTTATAAAGCAATATAAACCAATGATATACTGCTGTGCAGCAATATAAGATGGGTAACTCAGTATAATTGCAAGAGAAGTATGCTGTATCCCAGATACTCCTGGAGGAGTCTCCTTTTGTAAATACAGGTCAAGTGCTATCTGGCTGCAAACATATTTGTGAAGAGCCCTTAAAAATTTAGAGTATTGAATTCCTTTTCTGAAGAATCACTTTGTGTTTTTTGCATTGATTTTGTAGCTGTGCAGGCAGAATTCTCAACTTTAACTAATGAATCATGACTGATATATCACCAAGGCCGCTGTATCCTCATGAAAATGTATAATATTAGACTAACTTTTGTTTGGTGTCTTCATTTGCACATGGGGTATTATTATGAATGAGGGTGATAGAAATAAAGATTTGCACAATAGTGTCTCATGTATGAATTTACATAATATCATCTTGCTACAGATAACCATATTATAACCACTGATAATACTGAAATATATTCAAATTAAATATTTACAAATAGGCATCATTTAATGGTTCTTTTCTGAAAAAAGTTGCTCTGAAGACTTAAATTTCTCATGCTTTTTACTTTTAAATATTTAATATTCCGTATTTCTGCTAATCATTTGAACCTTGAAAAAAAATTACCTGGTATCATGAAACTGCAGGATATAGGTAGATATGTATTATAATTCTGTGAAAGGGAAGAATACCATTTATTTTAGATTGATTAGCCACTAATTCAGATAGGATTGCACTAATTCAGACAGAATTGCAGGGTTAATGTTTGATGAAACATATTGTCATGTCAGTGCTCTTCAGAAATTTATGCTGAATATAGCAAACTGGAATAATATACAGTAGTTTCATATATAATAGGGCTGTTGCGTGTATACAGCATATAAAAGAATAATGGATGGTATATATTTTATTCCTCCTCCCTCACCACAGGAACTTTTACTCTGAGCCAATGACAAGTAGCTGTCCTTGAAAGTAGATTTCCCTCTGCAGTATTTGTGAAGTAACAAGGGGTCAAAGAACAACTAATTCAGATCTTCATACTCTTTCCAAGTATGCTCCTGTTATATATATGACAGCCCTGTTCCTTTGTCTAAGCCTACACCTCCTTACTCGGATGGGAAAAAGTAGAAAGTGGAAAGTTACAAGCATTATATTTTT
The DNA here is from genome assembly GCF_001527695.2 of Protobothrops mucrosquamatus. Classification (NCBI taxonomy): domain Eukaryota; kingdom Metazoa; phylum Chordata; class Lepidosauria; order Squamata; family Viperidae; genus Protobothrops; species Protobothrops mucrosquamatus. Next base: position 265,118 of record NW_015387377.1, on the reverse strand, counting down.
AGATATGAAGTTTGAGAATTGGCAGTTCCTGTTGGCTTGAAGGACCCCAGCATAGCGAGGGCCACATATAAAAAAATAGTCTGGACCCAAAATGAGTACAATTTTCTGGGAGAGGCCTTGAGTTTTTAAGAGGTTAAATGTGTGCCAAATACTGACATGGCCTCTTAAAATTCCTCTAAAACTTATAGGAAAGGCCACATTTTGGACCCCTGCCTACTTTGATGGCATGAAGGGGTTTGCGTGGCTAATCTTCAGCACTTTTTGTGTGCGTGATTTAGAACTGATCTAATTATCAAGTCAGTGTCATCTTTTAATAATCAGATCAATAGACCTTCTCCAGAATGATCTGTCCGCAACCTGCCCCTTCAGTTCCTGGAACTGGGAAGAGGCGGTCCTTCAAATAACCTGCCCCCAAGATATGTAGGGCTCTAAAGGTGATAAGCAGCAGCTTGAATTGTACCCAGAAGCAAATTGGCAACCAGTGACACATGTGCAAGTTTGGAATTGTGTAAAACTATGCAGACCCACTGTGTTTTGAGCCAACTGAAGCTTCTGGATAGTCTTCAAGGGCAGCCCCAGGTAGAGTGCATTACAATAGTCCAAACAGAGATGACCAGGGCATGGGTGACTGTGAAAAGGGCCCATTGGTCCAGGAATGGGCATAACTGGTGCACAATATGAAGTCAGGAGTTGTGAGTCCAGGAGTTGTGAATCCAAGAAACCCCCCAGATTACACACCAGGTCTGTCTGGGACAGTACAACCCCATTCACAACCAAATATGATAATGGGGTTTTCTTTCTTACTGTTCCCAACTTTGCTGTGCCAGTCTCCATTCATGAGCAGCACGCCATTTTTGCATGTTCTGTGAATTTCAGATTGCACTCGACTAGAAAACTAAGCAACCTTTTCTATTTTTTACAGTGGTTGTGATACAAACTTAAGACAACTTAAATTGTCTGCAAAGCTCCACTGATAGTGTTCGTTCATTGACTGCATTGTACCCAAGTACTGTATTTGCTATATCCGTCCTGCCTATGAAATCAATGGCACACCTTTTTGTGTCCTGAGTATAATCTTTTGACAGAAACTGCCCAATTCCAGCCCATTTCAATTCATTGATGCCTAATAGGTAGAAGAATGAGTTAATTTTTCAATATGTTGGGTTTTCTCATGTTCATGCTTCTTACATTTTATGTTTCCACCGTAATTCTATCTTTGCAGCTTTGGATTTTCTTTTCTTGTATGTCAACATCAGCACCTGGAAGTCCCAAAAGTTTTAATCTAGCTGTATCATTAGTACAGCTGCGTTTTGAAAGATCTCAGATTTTTTCCTCAGTATCATATTGAATGCCATCTGACCTGAGTGGTTCATCATCCAATGCTGTATTGATAGTCACTTTATATATTAAGACAGTCACTTTATATGTATGGTACAGTAGCAATAGCATCAGACTTATACATGACCCCAGGGCATATTGGCTCCAACAATCTGTCTTCTCATTTTACCAACCTTAGAAAGATGGAAAGCTGAGTCAATCTTGAGCCCATCAGGATCGAACTCTAGACTGGGGGCAGAGTTTAGCCTGCATTCTAACCACTGCACCACCAGGGCTCCTATATTATATTGTCTGTACATAGGGTTTTCTTGATCAATTAAAGGAGTGCCTTTTCTTATACAATATGAAATGAACCTTGCTATTGCCACTAAAGGGATTATCTGCCTCTGGCATCTTCCTATATTGCTGCCATCCAGCAGGGCTGCCTGCTTCTTTAGCTGGGCAGCTGAAAAGGCCTTAATGCTCTTGGATAACATTGGGTGTATATATTTTTGGCATATATTTTTGGCATTCTTCTTTTATCCCTTGCCCAATGACTAGCTAATATGGTAGAACTTAGGGGGCTGATTTATATTACTGTTGGCGATTTGCTGCACATAATCACTTTTAGCTGCAATCCTAGACTTCCTGAGGTATGTTATGTATTCAGGTCCCATAGCATTACCTGTATGCCTGTATTGCTGTCAGGCTATATTAGCATTAAACCAGAAATGCTGGAAGGAGTGTCAACAGGAAAAAAAGGAAAACCCAGAGAGACAGAATTAAGTACAACCTTACTAATAGGCCTCCTGTTATTAGCTCTTTGGATCCAGCTGACATGTGCTTTGAGTATTTGGACTATCAACAAAACATAGTTTATGTGAATAGCAAAAGTAGGTAACATAATTCCCTGGTTTTCCAAATCTCATAAATGTCTAGAAATTTCCAATATCTCTAGAGGACATCTAATGGGGAAGGCATGTCCACTTCTGTGACTACAGGTAGACGTTGATTTACAACTAGTGGTGGGATTCATATTTGTGAACAACCAGTTCTCTGTGTGGATGCCACTTCCGGAAGTCCATTCTGGGCCTGGGCAACAAAAAAATTAGCTACTGATTCTGCCGAAGTGGTGCGAACCGGCTGAATCCCACCACTGCTTACAACCATCCATTTAGCAATTGATCAGAGTTACAACGGCACTGTAAAATTTGGTCTATAACTGGTCCTCACACTTATGACCGTTACGGTATCGCCACTCTCACTTGATTAAAATTTGGGTGTTTGGCAACTGGCATGTATTCACAACGACTGAGATATCCTGGAGTCATGTGATCGCCCTTTGCAAACTTCCCAGTCAGCAGAGTCAATGAGAGAAACTGGATTCGCTTAATGACCGCATGATTCACTTAACAACTATAGTGATTTGCTTAACAACCATGACATAAATGTCAGGTGTGAATCATTTAACAACAGTCTTGCCTAGCAATGGAAACTCTGATGCCAGCTGTGATCATAAATAAAAGGCAACCTGCTTCTTTGAATAGTTTGGGTGTGGGGACTGGGGAGATGTTTCAATGTCTTCCTCATTACAGTTAGTATCCTCCTCCCTTGCTCATGTGCTTTTATAGGATTTATTTATTCATTATATTTCCTATTTCTAAACTGCCCATCTCCTTCAGAGATACTTACAGTTTTTGTGGTTTTAAAAGATGAGTGCTTTTATAAATGTATTGGTTTTTCTTTTTAATTAATTCTTGTACACTGCCTAGAGGCATGCTTTTGTAAGGCGGGCAGTTGTATAAATACATAATACATAAGTTTGAAAAATTAAACATATATATTAGAAATAAAAAACAAAAAGTCCTGTGACAATGATTTACAAATTTTAGACCAAACCTTTCATTATAAATAACCAGTGAGTTTCTGTTTGCTTTTCCCTAAAATATGGGACAGTTTTCCATCATGCGCCTTTTCTTAACATCATATGTCAAACTATAAAACATCTTAATTCTACGTAAAATGAAGACATAAGGGGATGCCTCATTACTGATAAATTTCCATCTGTATAGGAATGACTATGCAAAATATTAACATATTTCCATCTGTGTAAAATTGAATTTGCAAAGTTATGGTACAATTTTTCAATAACAGGCTTCTTTAAGCAATGAAAATATTTACTTCAGATAGATTATTTGGGAGAAAAATAACTTTGATGACCAGATGCTGTATATCAATACCATGCTTTTAGTAATGTGATTTACACTGATTTTTGTTAGCTAATGCTTGGCTGCCTTTGATATTCTGACAATAATAGTTTTGATTGGTAGACCTCTTTATTTTTTTTTATTTTTTTAAAATTTTTATTATTTAAACCAACAAAACAAAACGTAACACACATATATACACAGTATATATTTTAACAGCAATTTTGTAACAGTAATCTTCTATTATTTACATTTCCCCCCCTTATTCTTCTTTAGAGTATTTGTCCTTGTTGCCCCATTATTTCTTATTTGCATTTTTCTTCCTTCATACATTATTATAAACACATTTTCCACTTTTAACCTTTCCACATTTATTCTCTCTTATTTATACTCTCCAGCCAGTCATACCACTTGTTCCATATTAAATAGTATTCTGTGTCTTCCTTTTCTTTTATCTCTTTTGTTAATTTGTCCATCTCAGCACAGTCCAGGATTTTCTTTATCACTTCTTCCTCTGATGGTATATTCTCATTTTTCCAGAACTGTGCGTATGCTATTCTTGCTGCCGTTGTTGTATGTAGAATTAA
>NW_015387377.1:231148-260889 GCF_001527695.2 Protobothrops mucrosquamatus | reverse complement strand
GCCCATCTAATCATTGTGGATTGGTAGACCTCTTTAAATGTGCTGTTCTTCATAATTTCTTTCTGATCCTTGTTACAGATCTACTTTGTGATGGACAGAATATCAGCTCCGCTCAGTTCTGTCTCTGTTTGATGTTTGAAACAGAAGAGCTATATTCTTGAAGCTGTTTTAATCTGTAGGCATTCATCCCAAGTGGAATTTGAAATACCAATTCTCAGTTGAAGGAGAATTAGTTGTAATTAAGCATATTAAGAAATAGTAAAATATTCTGGTTAAAACTGACCAGTAAAGAGAGGAGATTTGTAAAGAATTGGGAAGAAAGGAAGTAATGGATCATGCAGTTTTGAAGGTTAACCTGAGTTCAAAAATTATATGCTACAACATTGTGTTATTTAAAGTGAGACAATTTTCTTAGGGTTAGCTTATAAGTTGGAATCTAAAGAACACATTGCGGATGTTATTACATAATGTCTATGGAGATTCTCAAACATCCAACGTTGGTTGCCCAACGGTGCTTTTTCCAAAACACAACTGGACTTTTTTGGGGTTTTTTCTTTGAAAACATTTCACTTCTTATCCAAGATGCTTCTTCAGTTCTAACTGACTGGAGGGGAATGGTAGGATTTATATTCTCTGCAGTCATCTGGTTGTTAGCACTCTTTCATTTGAAACAAGAGTCAAAGAAGCCATCTATGTCAAAATTGAACAGCCTTCCCTCAACAGAGGGGGAAGAATACAGTAGGACACCACCTATCTCCTGTTTATAATGCAGTCCTTTCAGCAGTCCCAAGAAGGTTGCACACCCATTTGCACTTTGATTAAGATGACTTTGACGATGCAGATAAACCCCCAAGTGGCCTCAATGACTCTCAGAGAGCTAATGACTAGCCCTCAAAGTGCTAATCGCCAGATAAGGGCAAAAATATAAATTCTTCCATTCGCCTACAGTCAGAACTGAAGAAGCTTCTTGGATGAGAAGTGAAATGTTATTATACAATGACTGCCTGGGGCAAAAATAGAGTGGGATGGAATAGGCTTGTCTACTTACAAAATGGCTTCCATAGTGGGGATACCCAGACACATTTATTTCCCAGAAACAGCTCTCTGAGGTTGATCCCCATTGTTCTAAGTCCACCTATCCAGGCATCTTTCTGCATCCCCTTCCTTTGGTAAGATTCTGAGTGTAAGTATAGTTTTGTTTTTTAAATAAAGGAGAAAAGAAACAATTTGGCTTGGACCACTGTAGTCGATGTTCTACTTGTTCTGTTTCTGCTTCCCTTCCCTTGCAGTTCCTGCTGTTCCTCTGAAATTAATTATACTTTTGTTTCGATCTACAGCAAGCTTAATATTTGTTGATCAGAGCCTACTTTCAAATAAAACTGCAGACGTTCCCTGTACAGTAATACTTAGATATTTTAGGAATGTGCTTTTACTAGGACTGTGCTATGCTTTGGATTCTGTGACAAAAAGGAATATAAATAGAGAACATTTCTGCAACATCTTACTCCAAATCTATTTTTTTTCTAAGGCTTGCAGCTGCAGTGGAGGGCTGCCTATAGTCTTGGGGGGAAGATATAATTAGTTGCAGACAATAACAATCACAATATATTAACACATTCAGTAAAATAGGCAACGGTGGTTTTGCAAGTCATTTTACGGGCCAGTTAGAAGAACCAGTTTTTGCTAACTTTTGGAAAACTCCTAAGAGTGGAGTTGTTCTAATTTCGGTGTGCAGATTGTCCATAGAAAGGAGTTTTAGCAGAGAACATTTACCACTATATCACCTCTTGCTTTACCTCCTGATAGGTCCAAATCCTCACCTGTCTTGAGTGAGACAAGCAGAAATCCTCTAGGGTAGCATATTAATTAATTAAATTTGCTTGTCACCCATTTCCCCATGAGGTGACCCTGGGTGGCTTACAAAATTAATACCCATGTTTCATTATGCTCACATATGTACAAAAGTACTTGAAAGATCATCAATCTGAGACACTGTACAGATTTCCTAATTACTGGCCTTCATTATTTATTCTTTGAAACTATTGGATTAAACTCTGGAATATATAACCTTGAAGCTTTTTTTTTAATCACTGTGATATCAGCAAACTTTTTCTTCAGCCAGCAGTTTCTCAACTGGTAAATCTCTGACCTGTAGGTCATTGCACTACACTTAGGAAGTTTAGTAGGGAACTGACCTTGAATATTTTCAGTATACTCAAATCTGTATACTTTTATTACCTAACTTTTATTATAAATTACAGTGGCAGATACAGAAAGCCTATTCTGACTGGGACATAAATAAAGCCTGAGATTACAGAGAAGCAGTTGCAACTCACAGCAGATAATCAGATAAGTAAAGAGCACCAAAATCATAGATTCATAGAAATTAGCATCTTAAAACCAGTTTTTAGTTCCTGAGCAAGTTCCTAATGAAATATCCAGTTTCACATTTTTGGATGAAAAAATATCCTGTCACAGTTATTAGCTACTCCGTGTCTGTGATGAAGAGATGACAGTAGCTCATTAACTTGTCAGTGACATTACCATTTGTGTTATTTCTGCTCTACCTATTCCTATAAACATTATATTACCTTATTAATAACACTTAAGTGACTTAAATTGAAGACAAATGGCATGATACTGGAGGTCTGCAGGTTCTCTGGATCCGAAAATTTTGCACAGAATCTAAAGCAAAGAGCTATAATGCTAGGATGACTGGTACTATTGTATAAAGAGAAGCAGCCATCACCATACGTTGTAACATTATTTGCCTGTTATATGTGTTTATTTGTATCCATATGATTTTGATGCAGGAAAAAGAATTGTTTCCAGAAGTTATATTGAAATGTAGCCAAGTATCCTTATAGAAGGAAAAAATACAGATAAAAAATCGATTCATTCATTCCTTTTTCATCTCTCTCCCCCTATCTCTTTCTCCTCTCTCCTCTCTCTTTCTCTCTCTGTCTCTCTCTCTCTCTCTTCTTAATGGTGAAAAATTTTCCTTTTGGGAAAAACCAGTATGTGGTTTTCTATTTTTCCTATTTTACTTTTTTTTTTAGCAAAATAAATTACATTCTTAAGAAAATTACATTTTCTATAGGGTTCCAGCTTTGTATTATAACAGCCAAGAGATGGATTACAAGATTACATATGTTTATTGTAGGCGTCTGCAATGTGTTTGAAATATTTCTTTTTAAGGTTGAAATGTCCATGGTCCATGGTTCCCTCTGGGCTTCATTGTTTGCTTGCAGATGTTTCATTACCTGACTAGGTAACGTCAGTAAGCACTGATGATGTTACCTAGTCAGGTAATGAAATGTCTGCAAGCATACAACCAAGCTCAGAGGGCACTGTGGACTCCACAGTTCAACCCTGAGCTACAAATATATTCTCTTGTATTGGGATTTCCAGAGGCTGGAAAGTGTACCACAGAAATGATTGCAATAGTCTACCTATGTACAGACTTGTCCACAAAGAGGTTTCACCTGATGGTCCTCATTACCAAGGAGGAGTTGGAGTTGGAAAGAGGGAGAATTATATGTTAAAACCAAGCCTTGCATAAAATCTACTGAAACAGAATGGATCTCTGGAAAACCCTTTGATAGAAGTCAAATAAAAATGCTGGAAACATGTTTAGTCTGATCAGGCAAGAGACAAACTCAGTTATACACAAATACAGAAATTAGGTTGGACTCAGGTGAGAATGCTAATAAAATAATATTTGCTCTAATAATTCAGTAGAATGCAAATAAATGGTTTACAAAATATAAACATATAAATCTACATTAGTGCATTAGTTGAATTGGAAGACTGCAAACATCTCAGGAACTGGAAGGAGCCATGCAAATCTTTTAACTAAGAATATTTATGATGGAAATAATTAAAAGTCCCACATTAGAACTTAGTGTAATGTATGAATCCAAGTCAATAACTTAAGGAGAATCTTGAGTGAAGTTGAAAGCATAATTCGAAAGAGGATGTAATGGATAGATAACTTTGAGGAAAGGGGGGGGAGGAGATGCTGCCTAGGAAATGATCTGTCAAGAGAGACAGGAGCCTGTAATCACAATGGTTTTAATAGTCAAAGAACGAAGCCTAGGAAGGGTCTGCCCTAATGGATCCAGCTGTTAAATGTGGCAGGCGGGACTTTCAAACTTGCAAGATTCTGTTAATGTAGCCTTACAATAAAGTAGATATGGCCCATCTAGTCATCTTTCCTGCCTGGCTTATCTGAGAAGGCTGACATAGGTAGAGCTGAGATAATAAAAATTTGGACAAGGAAGCAAAGTCTATCCAAGTCCAACCACCAGGGAGCCATCAAGACGGTTAGCCTAATCCAGGGGTCTTCAAACCTGGCCCTTTTATGACTTGTGGCTGAGGAATTCTGGGAGTTGAAGTCCACAAGTCATAAAAGGGCCAAGTTTGGAGACCCCTGGCCTAATCTGTGGTTCCAGGATAGAGCTCAGCAGCAATTAACAGCTAGTGTTCTGTGATAACAATTTTACTCTCAAGATCCTTAGAGTATGTGTTGAATGTTTTCTGGCCCTGGCATTTATGGATTGAGAGTCTCCCTTTGTACCAGACAGGACAGGGTTCTTAGATATGGGTGACAATTCCCAACAAGTATGACCATTGCTGAGAAATTTGGGGAAGTTCACATGTTTGGGGGAGACCCAGCTTGGGGAAAACTAAGATGGAATTTACATAGCCTCCTCTCAGAGACTTGTCCAGGTTTCTCAGAATCTCCTAATCTTTCTAGAAATGGCATCAGCTGAGGACAACATTACACTGAGACTTAAAAGCTGCTGACTAGAGATTATTTTCTGAACGGGTGATTTTTGCGAAAACAGAGAACGCATTCCAGCTACACTATAGTTATTCACAGGCCAAATATCTTTGTAGGAAAGACGAGGGAGTCAAGCTGTTCTCCAAAGCACCTGAAGGCAGGACAAGAAGATGGAAACAGATGGAAACTAATCAAAGAGAGAAGCAACCTAGAATTAAGAAGAAATTTCCTGACAGTTAGAAAATTAATCGGTGGAACAACCTGTGAATGCTCCAACACTGGAAGTTTTTAAGAAGAGATTTGTCTGAAATGGTATAGGGTTTCCTGCCTGAGTAGAGGGTGGACTAGAAGACATCCAAGGTCCCTTCCAACTCTGTTATTCTGTTGTATTCTAAATAAGCTATAGGTGCCATTTCTAAAGCAGTACAGGTCCTTCCTGTTTTCCCTGTACCAAATCAAGAACAGTTGTATTAAAACAATTTCCAGATGAAAGTACAGCTCAAACAATACAGTGATATGAGTCCTCCAATTGCTGAAGATCACATGGTATTTTAACCCAAGTGTCAAGCTCCTGTACAAATTGGAAAAAGTTATCCAAAGACTCAACCCGGCAAAGTTAGATAAGTTAGATAAGGAAGCCATTTTAAGCAGCTAATTGCTCACTCTCCGTATGAGTTTTCAATTATTTCTAAAAATCTGGTTTTTCTTTTTCTACTATTCCCAAGACCGAACAAACTTCCCTTTGTTTTTGTATCTCTCAGTCTTGGTGCTATATGTCAGTGTTTAAAATAGCTATGATTCCTGCTCTGGAAAATTCTAAACTCTCAAAGTCAGTCCTATTCCTCTACTAATGGCATGGAAGAGAACTCCTGTTTAGGGAAATATTGTAAATGGCACTTGAGAAACACCAAATCATTGTTTTATGCATCATTAAGTAATCTCTGTTGTCACAGGAGTGAATTCTTGCTCATCTCATGATTCTGGGATCCATTGTCAAAACACACTAGCTTGATTAAATAATAAATGCAAATGTTCAAGTATAGCGGCATTGAGAGTATATTGATTTAAAAGATTTGTATACAACCAGCTTCCACAAAATCTGGGCAGCTAATAATAAATATTTTCAAACAGTGAATTTATAAAACTATTAATTCTTGAGATTAAAAACCTACATAGGAAATACCTGATGCCCCAAATAGAAAAGTGTTCTTCAATTAATCATCTGTGTACTTTGGCTTAGCATGATGTGTGAATTTAGCCATTTCTGGCTTATCCATTACACTATGATTAAAAGAAACGATGGCTTGGCAGGATGTATGAACCCAGCCAAAATCAGCATATGATGCTGTTTTATACTCTCCAGCTACATTCATTTAGCCAAGGCAGCGTTCGCTGTAAGCTCTCTTGGTGGACATACAAAATATCATACTAAGAGCATTTGGCTTTATGTGCACATCATACGTACCCACTGTTACCAATTTGAACTTCAGGAGCTTATGCCGTATCAAAATACTCTAGGGAGACAGAACACAGAGAGTCTCTGTTAATCTAGAAGTGTTTTATTAATTACAATTGCTTAAGCAATATTCTCATATCAAATGCAAGTGTCTGCTTGCTTAGTCTGCTGCATTCTAGCTAAGTGATGTTTGAGAATTCAAAAAGGGAGGAATGCTCTGTAGTAGTAACGTTTTTCTATGATCCTTCACCTATAGCTTGAAGCTTATTCTGATAATAAGCATATTCATGTTTGGGAAAATTTCTTACAAAGCGAGGGTTGCCATCCTTATTAACATTAACTGTAGAGATCCATAGAGATAACCTTGATGGGAATACTCAGAAGCTGTTACAGAAACAAAAAGGGCAGAAACACTCCTTCAGCCCTGGGAAAGGAGATAGTGTTAGGAGGAGACTCAGGTTGGATTCTTCCTGATTCAGTGCGGTATAAGAGGAAGGAGAGTCCGGTAAGGAGAAGGGCGGGATAAAAATTGAATAAAATAAATAAAATAAAATAAATAAATAAAGGAAAGGGAAAACAGAAGATTATTTCTAGGATGCTGTTAATAAAACAAAATTATTGTCAATCTGAAATTGTTTTCCAAGGTGGAACATACCTGCTTGTATGTTGATCCCCCCCCAAGCGTTATCCCCTTTGGCTTGTTATATGACGTTATGGGACAAAGGTATATAAAAATAAAGTGGGTGAAGTTCAATTGGATTGCTATCAATAGACCTTCTCACGCATACCCTAAGAGTTCCAGACAGCAGTGACTGCCATCCACGTAGATATATTCAATTCCTCCAAGTTTGTGGGAACACTCTCTTCCTGCAACATGTTTAGAAAGGAAGAGAATAGAAGGAAGGAAGGAATAGAAGCCATAGCATTGCCTATTCCTACTTTTTATACACCTATAAAGTTTACAATTTTATAAGCATTACTCACACATTTGTATTCAGTTGCCTCACTGTACTCTGATCAAGTGATGTACAGGGACTGGGAAAGAGAAGAGTGCCCTGTATACATAGTGGTGTCCATGTATTAGGATTTTTTGACCTGTTCCATCTTCCTTTACATTATTTGACAAATGTAATTTATCAGCTATCCTTTTGTTGAACATTAGGTTACTAAGTCAAATGTTCCTTGTTACATGGCAGGTAACACCATAATAATAATAATAGTAGTAGTAGTAGTAGTAGTAGTAATAATAATAATTAATAATAATAATAATAATAATAATAATAATAATAATAATAATAATAATAATAATAATAATAATAATAATAATAATAATAATAAAGTTGGAAGGGACCTTGGAGGTCATCAAGTCCAACCCCCTGCTCAGGCAGGAAACCCTATACCATTTTGGACAAATGGCTGTCCAGTTTCTTCTTAAAAACTTCCAGTGTTGGTGCATTCACCGCTTCTGGAGGCAGGTTGTTCCACTGGTTAATTGTTCTAACTGTCAGGAAGTTTCTCCTTAGTTCTAGGTTGCTTCTCTCCTTGATTAGTTTCCATCCGTTGCTTCTTGTCCTGCCTTCAGGCGCTTTGGAGAATAGCTTGACTCTGATTCTTGTCTGATGTCAAAATTGACATCTTTATTTCTTCACTTTCTTACACGTACACATTATTTTCTGTGGTCAAACTTTGATTGTTCTACTCATCTGCTTCTCCCAACATTTTAGTTTTTGTAACACCCTTATTAACTTTGGTTTATTCAAACCCAAATCACATGAGCTGGGCTCATGTAATGCATTAGTCTAAAATGTGGTTGGTGTATATTTGAACCCCTGTTGTATTCACAGAGTTCATACAAAAATTGTGAAGTCTATCACTAGACTGTGTTTCATCTTGGTACTTTCTGGTTCATAATTAAATTGCAGCATAAAAATCAGAAGCCTGTTTTTTTATTTTCTGGGGTTTTTCATTAACTCTTTTGTCTACAGAGAGACGATGCATAAAATATGTAAAGCATAACGGGCAGCATTTGAAAGATTGCCAAAGTTGCATAAATAATTGGGTTGGAGACTAAAAGAAAATAATTGGTCTAATTTGATCACTGAAATATTTGTTCTTAAAACCTTGCATTTGGCTGGTCAAGTAGACAGCTGTCCTTAATAGATAAAAGGGTCAATTCAGAGTCTTCCAAACTCCCTATTATAAAGAGCCAGGCATTTGTTTGTTTGACTCCACATAGCAACTAGTAATTATTGTTCTCCAGTGGCTTCCCTTCATCCCATTTTTTAAAAGCTGCAGGCCATATTGATAAAACTTTCAGCAGCTGTTGACTGGACCTCTGAGGCCACTTCCTCAGGTCTGAAATGTTTCATGGGAATCTATCAACACAACCATCACTTCCTCAGCAAGGTCAAGATAAGTAAAGAGCAGCTTTATGAGTATACCAGAAGATCCTTGCCAGCTGTTTCTTCTGCTTTCATTCTCACCTTGCTTTCTTAATTAAGAAGCAGACATTTAAACACCTTTTAAAGCCTTTCATAAAAAAGCAAGGGGACGCTTCGCAGAGACTAATCAGTGAAGGACAATCCCAAATATTGTCAGAGGGTATCAGTTCTCTTATACAGAACTATAAGAATAAAGTAGCAATTAAAAATAAACAAAGAACTGTACAGCGCCTTTCATCCACTTAAGCCTGAAATCATTATCAGATATTTGAAATATATTCTTTCAGTTGGTAGATTATATATAGAGTTTAGAAATAAAAATCTAAAAAGGCTTTTTCTCATGGCTTCATGAATGTTTACTCCTCCAGTCCTTGAACTGGAAATCAGGGGTAGGCAACCTTGGCTCTTTTATGACTCGTGGACTTCAACTCCCAGAATTCCTGAGCCAGCATGGCTCAGCTTGGAAACCTTCCCCCTTTCCCCTCAGCATGGCTGGCTTAGGAATTCTGGGAGTTGAAGTCCACGAGTCATAAAAGAGCCAAGGTTGCCTACCCCTGAACTGGATGAACATTGTAGGCTGTTCTGTTTTTTGTTGGTCTGATTATTATGTGCCATCAATTCAGTGTCAAACTATTAGCAACCACATAGATAAATTCTGTCCATGATGATCTATCCATAACTTGGTCCTTCAGATCTTTCTTTTATTTTTTTTTAATATAAAATTTAATGTTTTATTAAGGGTTTTGAAAAAAATAAACCTTAACAGAAGTAAAGAAAAGGGAAAGAGAAAATAAGACAAAAAGTGCAAAAAGAAAGAATAAAAAAAATAGAAAATAGATTCCAATTTCCTTTGAAGTAAATATAATTACAAAATTACCTTAGTTTTGTAGCAAATGTAACTATGGCTACAAAATTATTTATTTTTTCTATTATCTATTTTTTTCCCTAATAAACATAGCCATAAATCATAATTTCACGAGAAAGCGCCAAACCTTGTAAAGGTGAGGATGGATCCCTCTCCTCCCCAATCATTACTATCAGGGTTAGGGTTAGACCCTGAAGGAAGGAAGTGAACCAGCAGAATAACTTGCCTTCTACTCCTAACCCTCTGAATTGATCTAGAACAGTGTTTCTCAACCTTGACAATTTTAAGGCATGTGGACTTCAACTCCCAGAATTCCACAGCCAGCATTGCTGGCCGTGGAATTCTGGGAGTTGAAGTCCACATGCCTTAAAATTGTCAAGGTTGAGAAACACTGATCTAGAAGGATATCATGGTCAATAGTATTAGAAGCTGCTAAGAGGGGAAGTAGGATCATGTACCCCCATCCTAGAGGTCATCCAAAAGTATGACCAATACTATTTTCACTGCATACCCAGGTCTGAATCCTGACTGAAAAGAATCCAAATCTAATGCTCTTCCAGAAGTACGTTAGACTTGTGTAGCAAGTAAGAAGTCCAGGACTGAATCCTGATTGAAGCCATTCATATGGAAAACTTGTATTGGGAGAACAGGAAAGCATTATTGGAAAAGAGGAACAGCTACAAAAAACACTAAGCTAACTCTGTGGTGGGCTGAGAAAAAATCTGCGTCTTGAGGCTATAATCTCATAAACAATGATCTGGGCATTGTTTTGATATGGGTAAAGAACATGAGGGTGAGCTCAATGAAGTCATAAAGCCAGAACATTCAGATTTTGTCTGCACGTTTCTGTATAAAAATACATGCACTAAAGGTAAGTGAATATTAAATGCTCATAATATCATCTTCCTAGCATTTGCCAGGTTTTGCTGTTATAGATTATCACTGCATATTTCCAAATCACATTTGAGCTTTGAAAGAAATGCAAACGGTATCTTGCATTTCATGTGCTTTGTCTCCACTTTTAATATTTTTCCCTGTGTATTTATGGATATAATCTCTATCCATCCATCCATTTTTGCATCTCTATTACATATAAATGTATACCATAAAAAATCAGTTAGAGTTTAATGTCTGTTGTTTTCATTTTGGTAGACTAATGCATCTAACAATATAGTACTAAACATTGTATTATCTTTGTGATAAAACATACTTGTGCTTCTTTAGTGAATTATGATAGTTCCCATGTTATTTTTTTTATTTTGCATTAACTTCTGGTCCATACTCTGTTATGGCTATCAGGTCTGACCTATCAGATCTGACCAATACTCTGCTATGGCTATCAGATCTGACAATCACTAGCTGTCAGAAAAGAAATGATCTATTACCATTTATAATCATCTAGAGCAGGGGTAGGCAACCTTGGCTCTTTTATGACTCGTGGACAAGGTTGCCTACCCTTGATCTAGAGCAGTGTTTCTCAACCTTGACAATTTTAAGGCATATGGACTTCAACTCCCAGAATTCCACAGCCAGCATTGCTGGCTGTGGAATTCTGGGAGTTGAAGTCCACATGCCTTAAAATTGTCAAGGTTGAGAAACACTGATCTAGAGTTTTGCAGCCCATATACAGAGTCCTAATGAAAAAAAAGTCAACACTGCATTCATGTCTTTATCAATATATTCTGTTCTGGCCTACAAAAGGAAAGACAAGCTCTGACTGCATTTGAAATAGAAAGAATGAGTGTCATGAACCTATGAAAAATACTGTGTGATTATGCTCTTTCTGCATTTAAGAAAAAGAAGTTGTTTTTTTTTCTCAAATTAAGTTTGACTACCTTCTGGTAAGTTTTTTGGGCAGAAATATAGAAGTGGCTTGCTTTTGCCTTCTTGGATATTTTTTTCCAATTTATTTCCTAGTAATCTCTCATCTAATAGTAGGAACTGTTCTCTCTCTCTCCTCTCTCTCTCCTCTCTCTCTCTCTCCCTACCTCCCTCCCCCTTCCCCTTTCTTTTTCTTTTTCTCTCTTCCTCTTTCTCTTCTCTTGATATCAGCCACTATCAGACGCTACAATCTGCTCTGATCTTTCTGTGTCACTGCATGAAGTTGTGCATCTTATGATAATGATACTGCTAAGCAAGCTTTCTTTTCCTGTTTTCCCTCTGCTTTCTCTTCCCTCCAATTTCTTGCTTGATGCCCCTATGTCAAATATTATCTTCTGTTTTCAAATGCTATGACTAGTGATTGAATTAGCCGGCTACATAAACAAATGCTTCCAAGAATGGCAGACTTGACAGACTTTGTACAAGCATCTTTCTTCTCCTACTTAGCTGGGAGTCATTCCTACCCCCTTAATTAATCCTTATTCTGATTTCAAGAATAATTCAACCTGTATTGATGTTTAAAGTATGTGGCATCAGAGACATATTTATGAAAATGATTCATTCCCTCCTCCCCCTCCCTTCATTTTTTAGGTCCCCTTAGCAGTATTTTGGTGAATCGTTTTGGTAGCCGGCCAGTCGTCATATTTGGAGGGCTACTATGTGGCATAGGAATGGTTTCAGCAGCATTCTGCACCAGCATTTTTCAACTATACATTTGTGCTGGACTCATCACAGGTAATTTTCTTTTTTTTCTTTTCTGTAGCAATAGCACTTAGACCTACAGTAGTGGCCAAAATTGTGGAAATCTTTTGGGAAAAAATGCCACCCTTGGTTAAGTTTACACCAATTTTTCTTCTAATTTCTTTATAACTGTAGCCTTGTTCACTTAATAATACTATTTTACATCGCTTTCTGGGCAACCAGTCAACTCTTTGTACCATTACTTTAATTTTATTATGTTTTACAAGCTCACTAAATGAAAGAACACAAAAAAACCCAACCAACTTGCTAGCGATCACATAACACACTGACAAATGACCTCCTCTCAGCTTCAATACATGACATCAATAACTGAATCCTACTGTGATCTGATTGGCTCATTGACAAAACAAGATGACACCTGATTGGCTCTCTAAACACTCCTGCTCATTGGCTACAATCAGATGAAGGAAAGCTACCAGATATCAACCTAAGCAAGTTGTGCTTCCTTTTTCTGGTTATTTGGCTATAACCTTTCATAGAATACAGTACAGATAATTGAACAAACTTTGTTGCATTACATTCTTGATTAAATTATCTTTCCATTGATACATAATTTTATGGTACTACTCCCAAAAAAAGTGGTGTTGTTAGCCATCAAACCTCAAAAATACACTTTTCCCAAAAGGTTTCCACAATTTTGGCCACTACTGTATATACTGCTTCACGGCGCTTTACAAAACTCTCTAAGCGGTTCACAGAGTCGGCATATTGCCCCCAACAATCTGAGCTCTCATTTTACTGACCTTGGAAGGAGGGAAGTGAATCTGGTGCTGGTGAGGATCGAACTCCTGGCAGTGAGCTGAATTAGACTGCTATACTGCATTCCAACCATTGCACCACCACGGCTCAGTCTATAGAAGTTATATGTCCCAAGAGAAGACCCCATAGATACCTGATGATTTTCATTTACCTATGACCTAGAAAACTGACACATTCTGACCGTGGTGTTGTATACCTAGGCATTGCTGTAGTAATATTCAGCTCTTATGATCTGTATACTGTATTAAGGCACTTTGCCCAAAACTCAAGAGAAGAATCTCAAGAGTCAAATAAGAATCTGAATGAAAAATATACATATAATTCTCTGGAGCCCCCACTTTCCTTCAAGATTTACTTTGGTGGAGTGGACGCTTTGGCATATATGTTGATGAACAGGTTCAGGTTCAGTTCTCTGCAGGTGGGAGAGGAACCCTTTCTCCAGTAGCATATTTTGATGGTTTTCACCATTCTCTTCATCAGCTTCTTGTCCTTATTGGCATGTTATTTTGGGCTCTTCCTAGAAAAGAAGCGGTATACTGTAAATGTAAAATAAAAAAAAAATAACCCCTAGTACTCAGTGGCACCAAGGCACTAAGTGGAATCAAGAACGGACTATTCTCATTTAAAAGAAGTTATAAAACCTGTTTAATTTCCTGACTCCCATGTCCTCAAAATCCCGTATGACAATATTTACTTTTTCAGAACAAGTTCAGAAATGGGGTATAAAGAGCAAGAATAGCTGCCAGACCTCTTTATTTCACATGCTGGTTATGATTTATAACAGACCCAGAAAATAGATTCGATTTGCTTTGTTTTCAAAGCACAGTCACGAACCTTCTCCTATAAAATGTTCATCTGCTTATATGTATTTCTGGCTCTTGTCATGGCTTTAAAATAATGCCTTTTCACAGCAGTTTACTGTTCAAATAGGGCTGTCCAGAATACAGCTGTCTGTAAAGACTCTTGTTAGAGATTTTGTTAGCAAACCTATTGTTTCCTTCTGAAAACTTTATTAAAAATAAATCTGCACATCAGTTTTCATGCAGATGATTTTTAGAAATATCTGACTTGTAAACGGAATGGCCTTCCCAGGCCTGGCGATGCTGAGTGGACTTTTGCAATCCATAATTTCAGTCCATAATGTAAACCACTAAATTAAGGAATCTTGAGTTAGGACAAAGTAGATTTAGTAATATACTCCTGCCACAGAATTGTTTGGGATGCACTTAAACAACAACAACAACAACAACAACAACAACAATAATAATAATAATAATAATAATAATAATAATAATAATAATAATAATAATAATAATAATAATAATAAAAAAAAAAAAAGTTGGTAGAGACCTTGGAGGTCATCTAGTCCAACCCCCTGCTCAGGCAGGAAACCCTATACCATTTCAGACAAATGGCTGTCCAATCTCTTCTTAAAGACTTCCAGTGTTGGAGCATTTACAGCTTCTGGAGGCAGGTTGTTCCACTGATTAATTGTTCTAATTGTCAGGAAATTTCTCCTTAGTTCTGAATTGCTTCTCTCTTTGGTTAGTTTCCATCCATTGCTTCTTGTCCTGCCTTCAGGTGCTTTGGAGAATAGCTTGACTCCCTCTTCTTTGTGGCAGCCCCTGAGATATTGGAACACTGCTATCATGTCCCCCCTCGTCCTTCTCTTCATTAAACTAGACCTACCCAATTCCAGCAACCGTTCCTTATATGTTTTAGCCTCCAGTCCCCTAATCATCTTTGTTGCTCTTCTCTGCACTCTTTCTAGAGTCTCAACATCTTTTTTACATTGTAGTGACCAACGCTGGATGCAGTATTCCAAGTGTGGCCTTACCAAGGCATTATAAAGTGGTATTAATTCTTCACGTGATCTTGATTCTATCCCTCTGTTAATGCAGCCTAGCACTGTGTTGGCTTTTTTGGCAGCTACAGCACACTGCTGGCTCATATTAGTCTCAATGATAACAGAACATGCTTTTTTAATCTAATGAGGTAACATACCTCTTTCTTATTCTCTCACCACAGGACTCGGTCTTGCCCTGAACCTCCAGCCTTCAGTAATCATCATTGGGAAGTATTTCCTGAAAAGACGTCCCATTGCAAATGGACTTGCCATGGCAGGAAGTCCCGTCATGCTTTGCACCCTTGCACCCTTGAACCAGTTTCTTTTTGACACTTTTGGATGGAGGGGGAGCTTTTTTATTCTTGGGGCAATCCTGCTGAACTGCTGTGTGGCTGGAGCTCTCTTCAGACCAATTGGACCAACATCTGAGAGGCAAAAAAATAAAGACACAAAAGAAGCCATAAGTGAAAAAGCTGATGGAGGCATTGCCGAAATGGGGGATCAGGATATGGAAACAAAGGAAGACAGAGATTGTTGTGAAAACTTCAACAAGTTCCTGGATTTATCGCTTTTTAAGCACAGAGGCTTCCTGATCTATCTGATAGGGAACGTGCTGATGTTTTTAGGATTTTTTGCACCGATTGTCTTTTTGGCTCCTTATGCAAAGCACCGTGGGATCGATGAATATTCTGCAGCTTTTCTCCTTTCCATTCTAGCAATAGTTGACATGATAGCCAGGCCAGCTACAGGGCTCATTGCAAATAGCAAATGGGTGAGGCCAAGAATTCAGTATTTTTTCAGCTTCTCCATTACTTTTAATGGCGTTTGCCACCTGCTATGCCCACTGGCAACAAGTTATGTGGGCCTAGTCATTTATTCTATCTTCTTTGGCCTGGCCTTTGGTATGGTGTGTGCAATGCTGTTCGAAACGCTCATGGATCTTGTTGGTGCCAGCCGTTTCACAAGTGCCGTAGGACTAGTCACCATAGTGGAATGTTGCACCATACTACTTGGGCCACCTATTGGGGGTAAGAACTTTTATACTCTTCTTTCCATTAGTCTGCTCAATAATGAAAATCATTACTTTTAATTTCAAGGAAGAAGCATCAGATGTTAATGCTTCTGCCCCCCCCCCTCTTAAAATCTGATTTCTTGATTCTTCACTGCCCTGCTCAATTCCACATTCGCCGAAGTTTTCAAATTTCATTTAAACTAGGTTCATCAGGATATGCCTGAAGGAATAAAATTATCACCCGACAAGAAAATCCAGTCCCTTGAAATTTTCTGTTCATTAAAATGGATGTTGCAGAACTAAACTGTTAAAACCATCCAAAGGCTGCTTAAAAATCAGTTTAGATGAACCTTGCTAACTAAATGTTCTGTGCCTTGCAAAACCTCAAATTTCTTGGCTGGCTAGATTTTGGATAAAGATTAACATAATATATTCATGTAATTTCTTTTAGTAAATTTATAAAAAGGATCTCCGTTCATTATATTTCTGTACTGCTCAGTAGTTAATTGTTCTTAATATAAAATTAAACATACAAAATACATAAATAAACAGCAGTCATAAGATTAAAACCAGTCTTCACGATAGCTAAGGTATTAGATTAGGACTGAGCAGACATAGTTCACCATCATGGAAATAAGTTTAGGATCTTCAGCCAGCCATTCTCCATGAGCCCCAAAAAATCTAACAAGGTTGCTATTGGGGAGATAAAATGAAAAGAGATTCTCATGTAAGTTGTCCTGGGTTCTTGGAGAAAAAGAGAAAGATAAATACAATCAATAAATTCACCCGCTATCCTGGAAGTAGTGCTTCCATATCTGAAATGCAAAAACCTAGATGAACATTGGATGACATTAAAATATATGGATAGTTCTAATTATTCATGACCTAGCAATCATTCAGATTTTTATACTTCATTTATTTTTATTGATTACATGTATATGCCTCCCATCTCACTGATAAGGCAAATCTGGGTGGCTTTCAAATAAATATGTGAATATTTACAATAATACTATTCACATCTTGAAGAAATATAATTATTATAATACATGTTTAGCAATTTCATAAAATATTTGAAATCTTTATCAGACGATATTGCTAAGATAAGGCAAAATAGATGCAGCCAGGTAAAATACAGATGTTTGATTTTCTTAATAAAGTTTTGGAGATCACTGCTGGTAACAGCATCACTTTAAAATTATAGAATGTTTGAGTTACAGATCTACTTATGTAGATATCCACTAAACTATCCCTGATAGCCATCCTTATCTGAAAACTGTCAGCAAGAGAGAATCCACTGCTTAACAGCTTTCATGTGCCCATTTTCCTTTTGATTTGTTTTAGGATGATTTAGCTAGATTTTAAATCCTTACACAATTATTAGATACAGGATGTATCTGTTGTTTCTATTCTACAAGAAAAATATTTATGAATCCAGGAAGTTAAGGGCAATATGTGGCAGGTTCAAAATTACTGCAATCTACATTAAGCTATTGCTGTTTGCTGTTAAGAAAATAATTGCTCCACAGGATTTAATTTGATTTAACCCTGTTGACTGTAGTGGAACTAAAATGGCTTTGGACAAAAAGCTGTAACCTTAAATGCATGTGGTATAAGTGATATAGAATAGTTGAGATACAGATGTTGATACTTCAACTTATACCAGATGACCATTAATTGTCAAATAAGTGAAAAGGAACCTAAGATTTCAAGGGCTTTGAAAAATATATTATTCAATTATCCTTTTTTTTAATCAGAGTACTTCACTTCTTTTTTCCTGTCTTATACTGTAGTGAGAGGTCAGCATGCATGTTTTCTTCAGCATGCAGTTTTAAGAAGCAGATTAGGGCTAATTGCTGAAGACTGTTAATGAGGCTAGAAAGTGCTTTATAATAGTTTGCAATATGAGTTCAGTGTGTTGCTCCCTATTTAATAAGTGGCAAATTGATTGGTTCTTTGGCATTTAACAACCTACTACTGGGTTTTGCTTTAATGGACTAAGTAATTTTTCCTGGTGTGTTTTATGACTTTCTCTTATTCTCAAAGGAGGAGGTGGAAAGACTCTTCTACTGTTAAATTTTCCAGTTCTCTTCTCATTAAAACTCTCATTGAAATGTATTTTGCAGATCTTAAGGTCATCCTGATTAGCAGAAATTTAGAATAGCTGCAATTAGCCTCTGTTTGATGTTTTTGCTAATGCCGCCATATTAAAGCATGAATGTGGGCTATGTTGCTCCTTGGTGCAGTATTTTTATCCAACCAAAATGGAAGCATCTCATCTTTGTTACAAAATGTGTAGTTTGTTTGATTAGACATTAGAATAATTAAGTACCATACTTTCAATAAGTTATCACCATGGTGGTTTTTAAAAGCATTGTATCTCAAGGACAAGAAAATGGTCAAAGAAAACCATGATTGCACATTAAATTGGAGGATGAAATGCATGGACTGCAAGCAAAGAAGGTGGCAAAATATTGATTCAAAATTAGCCTAGGATTTGCTGATATTTCTTATTTTAAGGAAAGCCCATCCTTAATTGTGGAATTGAGTAGATACCATTTTCTCTAACCATTTTAGCAATCTAGATTCAAAATTTTCCTGGAATATAATAATAATAATAATAAAGTTGGAAAGGACTTTGGAGGTCATCTATTCCAACCCCCTGCTCAGGCAGGAAACCCTATACCATTTCAGACAAATGGCTGTCCAGTTTCTTCTTAAAAACTTCCAGTGTTGGAGCATTCACAGCTTCTGAAGGCAGGTTGTTCCACTGATTAATTGTCCTAGCTGTCAGGAAATTTCACCTTAGTTCTAGGTTGCTTCTCTCTCATATGATGGTCTTATTCTATTTTGATCAATAAGTGTCACTAATAATTAAAATGTCATTTCTCCATTCATAGGTACTCTTATTGACACCTTTGGAGACTACAAATACATGTTCATTAAATGTGGGGCAGTGATGGTCTTGGCTGGGATATTCCTCTTCATTATGAATTACTACAACTACAGAATGCTTGCAAAAGAAGAGAAGAAAAGGATGCAGGAAGATGGAGAAAAGAAATATCATGAGCCTGCAAGGACAGAAAGTGATGAAGAAAACTTAAAAGCAGTAGAAAAAATCCAAGATGTTAATGAAACAGCTCCTTTGAAGAGTGATGAGAATGGACTAAAGAATGGGGCAAGCATCCCAACTGAAACCTAAATCTAATTCAGAGTTTTCTGAATGGAAAATTGTTCCTTAAAATGACTAAAAATATACAGGCAGTCCTCAACTTAGAAACATTTGTTTAATGACCATTCAGAGTTACAAAGCCACTGAAAAAAAGTGACTTATGAGCAGTTCTCATGCATCCCCATAGTCACGTGATCAAATTTTGGTTGCTTGGCAACCAGCAAATATTTATAGTGGTTGCAGCATCTCAGGGTCCTTTGACTGACATTTGCAATCTTCCCAGGAAACTTCTGACAAGCCAGGTCAATGGGGGAAGCCAGATCGAAAGATTAATAACTGCATGATTCACTTAAAATCTATAGTGATTTGCTTATAACAAGCATGGCAAAAAAAGTTGTGAAATGGGGAATGACTCACTTAACAACTGCCTTGCTTAGCAAAGGAAATTTTGGGCTCAATTGTGGTCGTAAGTCGAGGACTATCTGTAGTATGAAATCAAATTTTAAAATAATTAGTCACATTTTATATGGATACATGACAATTTCTTAGAGCTGGCTTTACAGAACTGCAAATCTAAATCCACTTAAATCTTATCTTGTTTTGACTAAAAAACTGTCCCAGCTGATGAATTTTTTTTTAGGGTAATTTATACTTGAATTTTTGACCTGTACTCCTGTTTCTATTGTAGCAAAAATAGAAGAGTAGAAAATTGTTGTATAATAGAAGATACAATATTTTTTTTTAACAAAACGCACAGCAATAGATACCCACAGCACTTTTTCCACTGCGGGGTCCATGATTTGGTCCTCAACATTCCAGTGAAAAATATCATGTGAGCAAAAAGTTTCTATAAGAATAATCTCAAGAGAAGTAAAAAAAATATTTTTCTTTCAAGGTATTTTTATTTGCTTTGTATTTGAAGGTACATAGAATAAAATAATGAGATGTGCTTGCTAACAGAGAACTCACAGAGACATATCCAATTGCTTTTTCAGAATATTAATGTCTACTGATTTGAACAAACACATAAAGATCAAAGCCTATAAGAACTTAATATAATGCACTTATCTAAAAAAAGATCAATGTTCATGTCTAAGCACT
This sequence comes from Protobothrops mucrosquamatus, assembly GCF_001527695.2. Lineage (NCBI taxonomy): Eukaryota > Metazoa > Chordata > Lepidosauria > Squamata > Viperidae > Protobothrops > Protobothrops mucrosquamatus. Next base: position 240,811 of record NW_015387377.1, on the reverse strand, counting down.
AAGTTTACCATTTGTCATTTTACTTCAGACTTTATCTGGTGGGTTTGGCAAAATTAAAACTCTTCAAGGACCCCATCAACCATAGTTGCCCCAAAATCAGTGACATAGTTTAGGGCAGGGGTCCCCAACCCCCAGTCGGTGGACCGGTACCGGGCCGTGGCATGCCAGCAACTGGTCCGCACAAACAACCAAAGACTCATCTGTGGGATGCAGGCAGCACACAAAACCATACACCCTCCGGTCTACAGAAAAACTTCTCTCCATGTAACTGGTCCCTGGTGCCCAAAAGGTTGGGGACCTCTGGTTTAGGGAATAAGCATACAGGAACTGCAGATTAAAAAAGGGAACCCCCCAATTTTTCACTTCCCAAAGGAGTCAGTCTTATACCTAGCCATCTATGTATGATATGATTCTACTTTGTTTCATCAGTCAATACAATTTGCCTGCAAGCAGAACTGGTAAGACCACAAAATAGTAAAAATAACATAAAATGAAGAAGTTAAAGTGCTCTGGGACAGACAAGTAACTTCCCCATAACACCCCAGATTTAACAACTGTTGAAAAGAAAGATAAAAAAAGACTGTATAGTAGACCTTACAGTACCTAAAGACAGCAGTATAAAAGAAAAAGAAATAGAGAATATCACAAAATACAAAGACCTGCAAATTGAAGTAGAACTACTGTTGCAAAATAAAGCAGAGATAGTACCAATAATAATAGGTGTCTTGGCTGCAATCCCAAAATGTTGGAAGCACCACTTGAACACCATTGACAAAATCACCACCAGTCAATTGCAGAAATCAACTTGACTCAGAACAGCTTAAATCCTGTGACAAAAGCATTAATAGTATTGAACATCAACATCTGTCTATTCCAGTCTTTAAGAACGACATGATGACGGTGAACAAAAATGCCAAGTTAAATGTAAACATCTGGCTGACTGTGTCACTAACCATAATAATAGGAGCCGTGGTGGTATTGTGGTTAGAATGTGGTATTTCAGGCTAACTCTGCCCACTGCCAGGAGTTAGATTCTGACCAGCTCAAGGTTGACTCCGCCTTCTTCCAAGGTCAGTAAAATAAAGACTCAGGTTTTTGGGGGCAATACACTGAATCTGTAAACCGCTTAGAGCTGTAAAGCACTGTGAAGTGGTATATAAGTGCTATTGCTATTTCTACAATAAGGTATTTGTTGTAAAGAACTTGTTATTTCTAATTAAAACAGGACATATTTGGATAACTGCAAAGGTAAAAGTTCCAAGTGATTCTTTGTCCTAATAAGATATTTTACACAGCTGTTTCTCAAGACAGCTGAAGTGCTAACCATCAATCCTCCAGCTTACTGAAAAAAAAAGGTGACATAAATTGTGCAGCCCCTACTGCTGATCTCTCTTCAGCTACAACTAAGTCAGTGGATGGTTTTATTCTTACTGATTTGTTGTGAGGCATTTTAAAGAAAGGGATTAGTTGATTTTCCTAGCATCTTTTTCGTCCTACCAATCGTCATCTGCCAGTGGAGATGAAACTACCATCACTCTTTCTTAACAGCTGCAGCAGGGTTAGATGATTGTAGACAGATGCTTAAAATGGTGGTTTATGTACTTGACAAGTTACCTAACAAACAAGTGTGAACTGCTAAGGGACTGGAACTGGCAAATCAAAAAGCTTTCTATTGCTCTTGATAACCTATGCCAGTGATGGCGAAGCTTTTAGAGACCGAGTGCCCAAACTGCAACCCAAAACCCACTTATTTATCGCCGGGTGCCAGGTGGGCATGGCCCACTGGGTGGGCATGGCTGTGGTGCTCATGGCAGACTGAGTGGGTGTGACCAAGGTGAGTGTGATCACCTCGATGTTGCTCGTGGGGAGGGACACCTATGGGAGCCGGGCAGAATTGGGGGAAATCCAGGGGGCCTCTGGCAGGTGGGGCAATGGGCAGGAGGCTCGTCCTGCGGGGCGAGGCAAGGCAAGGTGAGGAAGGGTGGGAGAGCCATTGTCGCAAGGCAAGGCAGGGGCCGGGGCGGCTGCTGCCTGACACCATCGGCCCCTGCACACAGAGGCCAGCGAGCGCATGGGTGCTGGGATGCATCCAGCTACATGGACCTCGGCGAGTTAGCGGGCGGCTGGTTGAAGAGGGACGGTTGCCATCTCCGGGGCATGGCGTGCGTGCCCACAGAGAGGGCTCTGAGTGCCGCCTCTGGCTCGCGTGCCATAGGTTCGCCACCACTGACCTATGCCTACTACCTGTCAGATGGTCTATTTTTGAAACTAGGTAAGATTTGTAACTAGAAATCTTATACTGATATTTATAAGGTGCTCATGTAGGATATGCTATGTGTTATGGAATATGCCAGATGGCATGACACAGATAAGTGTTATCCCTTCTTTTTTTGCAAGCCAAAATGTTAGTGGAGGGCTGTGGCCATTAAAAGCTGGGCAGAGTCTGACCCATGATTGCATCAGCCGCCAAAGAATCAGTGAAGCCTGCAGATCAACTCCACCACAAAAACTTAGTTGGAAGAAGAGAGAAAGCTTTTTGAAGCTATAATCTTGATTTTTTTTCTACTTATTTTATTAAGCTTTTGAGAAAAAATATACCGTATTTTCCGGCGTATAAGATGACTGGGCGTATAAGATGACCCCCGACTTTTGAGAAGATTTTCAGGGTTTAGAAAGTCGTCTTATACGCCGGAAAATACGGTACATAAAAACAAACACAAAGAGAATGAAAAGAGTAAAGCAAAATGAACAAGGGACCTAAAAATATCAAAGAAATGGTAGTTTCCTGGTGTAAATTAATTTTGAATGAGTGAATATATCATTTTAAAATGACTAAAATCATAATTAAGCTTTAACCAAGGATAATTAATAACAATGATCAAGTATAAATAAAATAAAATCATAAATTACAATATATTCAATCAAAACTAAAAATCTGTTTTACTTTAAATATCCCATAGGACTGAAATATTGACTGTATACATAGAAAAATTCAAATTTTGGATATTATATTGAGTTATAGTCCAGAGTTGGTGTCCTATTTCAATTAAATTTTTGTCAGATTTAAAATTATTTTGGACGTTGAAGCATACTCCCTCATGTTGGTTAAGAAGGAATTTGACAGCCTTTTCAATAAGAAACATAATAACCTTGCCTAATATATAAAAGCTAATTCAGTATAGCTAGGGGGAATATATGTTTTAGTAAACTTTTATAAGACTACTTCAGTTTAAAATGGGAATTCAGCTTTTAAATTTTGTTTCATTCTAGTACAAATTATTTTCCAGATATGTTGAAATTTACAACATTGCCACCAAATATGAAAAAAAGATCCAGCAGCTTCTTTAGCAATATAAGAGAATTAACAATTAATACTGGATTGATATAACCAGGGCTTTTTTTCTCATAGAACGCCCGGAACAGAGTTCCGGCTGAAGAGATAGGGGTCAGGTAGAGGTTGTGAGCAGCAAACTGCCCCTCCAAAGCCTGCATGCCTCTTCTCTCTACATGATCTCATCCGTTCACATTGCCATGATGATGTAGGGAAATACCCCAGGCTGGTACATGATATCACCTGGTTCACATGATATCAGCTAGCTTACATCAACAGGATGTGGCAGAAAACTGCTCCCTGTCTGGTGCCTCCTGGCTGGTATATTCTTAAGGATTGGCAAGGGGTTTCACCAATAGAAATGTTGTTGCTATGCTGATGCCATGTTACTTTATGCTATTTGGAATACCTGTATAAAAAGCAATAAACACTGTGAAGGCAGTCAGTCATCTTTGCACCCTGCAATGACTGGTCACTGATTCCTTCATCCGGCACCTTTTTTGAATGGAACCTGGTAGGGTAGGCAAGGCGGGTTGTATGATGTGTGTGAGTTTCAGCACTTTTTTTTTTTTTTTAGAAAAAAAGCACTGGATATAATCATGATAAAATCTTCTCTGTTCAAAGTAAAATTTATTTTTCTCCATTCTACTAAAGCTAGAATCTTTAAAGGGTGACTTAAAGTTGCTTCAGGTATGGTCTCTGTCATTGCCAGTCCTATACTCAGACCAGGAAAGAGCAAGATTGGGTGTTGGGCTAGCAATTCATCCCTGTTAAAAAACAAGATTAGCAGATCAAAATTGTTGGAGAACAATTGTTGCTTCATGTCCTGTATAGCACAGGGTGGCCCTAAGTCTTAAGAAAGGTATGGCCTGGGACAGAGACCAAGTCAACATTATGAGGACATGGCAGAAAAAAAAATGATTATCAAGATGTGGCAAAATTCTTTGTAGACAGAGAGCTGACTCATGAGAGCCAGCAAACAAACACTGGACTCCAAAGATGTAGAAAACCTGCTGCAGTTTGTTCTTCTCTCTTCTCTTTCTTTACTCTTTGGTGTGTCAACAATCCAAGCCAAGCATACTAAAAAAAATTCTCAAACAAAATATTCAAAGCAAGGGAGACAAATGGGATAGGTAGCAGTAGCTGGAGACTTGTTATTCTCCTTTCCACTTGCAGATTAAATGGGTACCCCCATCCTCAGCAAACAGGCAATTCCTCACTTGGGAAGACTGGCCCCTTCCTTAACTCTGATAAGGAAGTCCAATAGAGCAGTGTTTGTCAACCTTGACAATTTTAAGCTGGATGGACTTCGAAAATTCCCTAAGCCAAAATTCCCTAAGCTGGGGAATTCTGGGAATTGAAGTCTACCCAGCTTAAAGTTGCCAAAATTGAGAAATGCTGCATTAAAAAGAACCAGTTATATTTAGTGCCTGACAAACTGGGTTCCAACCAAGTATAAGGACAGATGGAAAAGTCTGTTTATACAGGCTTCAGTAAGAGAATTTCCAGTACTTCCTCTGCAAGCTTCTTTGTTAAATTCTGATATTTATCATTTTACTCAGTCTGTTTCTCCAGCCCCACATCTGGCCTTTCAGCAGAGCAGCCTTTAAGCTTAGTCAATTTAGCCAAGCTTAGCCTGCAGGACTTACAATCAGAAACCATGGCTTACTTATGAGAAGGCTGGTGTTTTTCCTTCACCACCTAAGATTAATATCCTATCATTTGTAGGTACAAGTGAGGAATAACACATAGTTCTAGTGCAGTTGGTTAATACAATTTGTCCTATTATTATAGTATGACTAAAACAAACTCCATTATATGTTTTATAGTAAATCTTATCTGCAAAATATACATTCCACTGAGTCTTTTCCAGAACAGTTTATGTAACTTTACAAATTATAAACATTGTTATTACAAATGAAATATACTTTTAATGCAACTATGGTTTTTATTATTATGAAGGTTTTTGTTATGATATTAACACAGAAGCTGAATTTTATGAAATATTTTTGCCATGAGGAATAATAATAGTTAGAATCTCACTTGGCTTAAAATTTGCAAGATCTGCCCTTAGTTTTTGAATTTGTCTTCTTATCCCAAAGCAGGAAAATGTATTCCCTACACATTTGCTGATATTGTCATTATTTTTAACTGCTTGGTATATTTTTGTAATATTCAAAATTAATTCTGGGTATTGAGAGTCCTTGTTCAAATTAAACCCTCTTATAAATACATTCCTGCAAGCTTTCTTTTTATTGGAGATTTCTTTCCATGCTTTGTAATGTTTAATTACTCCTAGGATACTCACTGTGTACTCATCACATCTGACGTGACCGGAAAATAGATGTATTTGTATAGAATGAAAAATCAGAATCAGATACAATCCGTAACAGGAAAACAAAGCATTTCAAAATAATCTCAAAGAAAGTAAATACATAGTTTCCCTATAGGGGGTTTAAACCTCCTGTAGTTCTAAATCTTAGGGCTTGCTGAGGTGAAGGTATACTGTCAAATGATGTTTATCTCCCTCATGTGAAGAAACTTCACCATCTAATGTATACATGCTGTTCAAGTAGAGTATCTGATTTTTTTTTCTAAGTGGTTGCCAGCTGCAGCTTATAAATGGCTTCCCAGGAGTTGTGCAATCTGTATAGGGGTGATTCTGTCAGTACTAGAGTATTACTGAGGCTCCTACATTTGTTGCATTATAACATAATGGCCTGATCTTAATAAAAATGCAATCCATATGTGTACACTCACCTACCACACCCAATCTAAGAAGTGGAATATTCTTGATAATGTATACATCAATCTTTTTTCCCCTTCTTTATGCAAATGTTTCTGAGTGCTAATGGAACAGAACCTTGGCAGGTCTTTTATCAATTAATGTTGCTACCTGGGCAAGTATCGGGTAAGAGACTTCAAAGAAAGCAACAGCTGTTATGCAAGCATCAAAGAAATAGCATGCTGATGTTCTTTATGAGTTTCAATATTAGACTACACTAGAATGAAATGTTAGCTTTTTTATTACAACTGGTATTCAAGGAACAGAGCAAAACCCCAAGTTTCTTACTACTGGATCACACAGATAGCCACGGTACCTATTTTTTTAAATAGCAAGGGTGCATTCTTGCAACCATTCCATCTTGTGTGCCAATTGTGCCATTTCTATACAGAGAACCCCTCCAGATAGTCACTCATATTTTAATCATGTTGCATTGAAATTGGTGAAACATATTCTGCGAAGGACTCCCCTTGAACACTATTCAGAAGCTACAGCTGATACAGAATGTGGTGTCAAGGCATGTTAAGGCATACTAACAGAATAATAGAGCTGGAAGGGACCTTGGAGGTTTTCTAGCCCAACTCCCTGTTCCAGCAGGAAACCCTATACCAGTAGTCCCCAACCCCCGGTCCATGGACTGGCACCAGGCCGTGGCATACCAGCAACCAGGCCGCACAAACAAGTGAAGCCCCATCTGCTGGATGCAGGCAGCACATGAAACCACGCTCCCTCCAGTCCGTGGAATAATTTTTCTCCACAGAACTGGTCCCTGGTGCCCAAAAGGTTGGGGGCCTCTGCCCTATACTATTTCAGACAAATGGTTGTCCTATCTCTTCTTAGAACCTCCAGTGTTGGAGCATTCACAACTTCTGGGTGCAAATTGTTCCATTGATTAATTGTTCTAACTGTCAGGAAAATTCTCCCTAGTTCTAGGTTGCTTCTCTCCTTGATTGGTTTCCATCCATTGCTTCTTGTCCTGCCTTCAGGTGCTTTGGAGAATAGGTTGACTCCCTCTTTTTTGTGGCAACCACTTAAATATTGGAACACTAATATCATGTCACTTCTAGTTCTTATTTTCATTTAACTAGTCATACCCAATTCCTGCAACTGTTCTTTGTATTTTTTAGCCTCCAGTCCCCTTAACCGTCTTTGTATTTATACTATTATAGGTATATTATAGATATGCCATACTGGTATGCTTCCATGTACAATTCAAGGTGATGGTTATCACTTATAAATCCTTACATGGCATTGGGGTATCTATGGCTATCTGTGGACCATCTGTCCCCTGTATTCCTGTATTTGATCTAACATAGTTGTCAGCTTTGAGTCTTGTTGTGACATCTGATAGGCCTCCAGAAGTGGGCATTCTCTGTTGTAGCACCTGGTCTCTGGAATAGCATCTCTTCCAAGATATCCATTTTCTCCTACCCTCACATTCAAATGAGCCCTGTAAACCTGGCTGTTATGCTAGGGCTGTGGCCTAGTATAATATACTATAGGCCCGTGGCCTAGAATTAGTATACTTGTAGCATACGTTTGGCCAAGTCATAGGCAAATGAGACTGGCTGACTGGGCTGCTAGGAAAAGTAGACCTTGGCCATTGAGCTCAAAATGTCTCCACTGCTTCATTTATGTGTATCATTTGGTTTGATTGCACTGTTGTGGTTGCCATTTTGGATTTATTTTTTTAACCACATTCTGCAGACATCCCTAATACCAGTAATAAGCTAGCTATAGCTCTTGGGAAAATGATATCAATACAATAAATAAGTCACAAGCTTGAAAGCTGTAAATAAGGGCATGCCTTTATTTAATTCAAGCCAAGTCAATAAAATTGGGGATGAGAAATTAAAGAACCCTGCTAGCTGTTAATCTAATATGCATGCAAGGGGAAAATGTTGTTTTTTGATCACCTGGAGAGAACAAAGGAAGACAACAGGGCCCAAATGGAACAGAGGCTTCTTTGATTTTGATTTCTGAATAGAGAGGATTTCTGTCTAGCACTAGAAAACCTCTCTTTCATTACCTTTATTTTGGAAAACATATGTTACTCCTCTCCACAAACATTTTGACTACTAGCCTGATGTCTTCCTCAAGAGCTGGAATATCTGTTGTTGGGAGACAATTCTCAAAGCTGTTTGCAGTGTTTAAAAGGAACCACTAGAGTTCAATCTTGTGCTGCTTTAGACATTCTCCTTAGTATATGAACTTTGCCTTTAATTCACTACCTGACCTTTGGCTTTTTAAACACCCACTTTACTACATTTACCGGTTTTTTTCCAAAGTAGTTAAATGTTAATAATCATTTTGATTATTACATAGGAGTGGAGTGACTGCCACAAATCTAATTAAAGGTGTCAGATGAAACTCTTTTAAACAGACGGTTGTGCAAGTCCTTTTGAATGTGTTGAATGCAGATGATGAAATCAACCAATATTTCTTTCTTTGAAAAATACAAATTACTAAGGTTTTGGGATCTTACTGTGAATTGAAGTGGGAGACAGTATGCTTAATTCCATGATGGGAATTCTATATCTATATCTATATCATCTATATCTATATATATTTATATTATCTATCTATCTATCTATCTATCTATCTATCTATCTATCTATCTATCTATCTATCTATCTATCTATCTATCTATCTATCTATCTATCTATCTATCTCATTCCCCGCATTCCCAGTTAGTATTTCCTTTTGCTTATAATCCAATATTTCCCTTGAACATGGCATGATTGAAATGCAATTTGGTTTGAACATTCAGGATTTCAGGATTTTGTAAAGATTTTGACCAGGCATGGTTTCTATGAGCTTTTGTAGGGGCTGGATATTGAGAAGAGAATAAAATAGGTATATAATATTAACTATGAATGCTAAGGATGAGCACCGGACATGACGTAGCAGCAGTCGTGACTTGATTCTAACTTTCAAGCAAACTTAAACTCTTTTTTCCCCCCATGGAGATGGAAAATGGTGCGTAACACATTTCTGGAAAATGATGCTATTGACATAAAATTGAATACCTTAATTCAAAGCTGAATCACCCATTTCTGTGTCAGCACTTAGATCAATCTCAGCGTTAAATAAATTCAATTTCAACCAAGGGGTGATAATATCGACACAGTGTTCCTCCAGCACTGAGCTCTGCTAGTGTATACTTATTAGTATACTTAAATAAAATATCCTTGAGTTGAGCTTCACTCTTGGTGACTACAAAGACATGTTTGTGCTGGTTGATTGATTTATTTGATTCTTATAGCCACCCCTTGGCACCTGACTTAGGTGGGCATACATTATCAATACATAGCAATAAGATCCAATAAAATGGAAATGTAAAACAAAGCCAGTCAACAAAAGAAGACAAAGTGTTGATAAAAAAATTATCCAATGCATTCATATCATTCCCCATACTGAGGAAGGAAAACGCTAAATCTTTAATGCCTTTCTTAGCAGCAGGAAATAAGTAGTTTGTGATTGCCTTCCTCCAATATGTCTTTTGACTTTCCTGTCTGATCTAGACATTTTCAGGTAGTCTTACATC
>NW_015387377.1:215328-230785 GCF_001527695.2 Protobothrops mucrosquamatus | reverse complement strand
CATCTTTCTTTTAGAATATAACACTGAAAGAGTAAGAAGGTAAGATTTTTCTACGGCAATTTAGAAGCCTAAATGGAAAGCAGGCCTGGTTGAAAATTCTGTTTGCGATCAAAAAATGATCCCATATTGTTTTAAAGTGTTTTTTGTACAATTATAATATATTTTATGACCTCTTGAGTTGCTCCGATAAAAATAGGTACCACTTTGGTGGGGAAGGTAACAGTGCTGGCCACATGAACTTAGAAATGTTTTTGGACAGCACTGGCTCAATGGCCTGGAAACAGAGATGAACACCACCCCTAGGCTTAGAATCAACAATGGCTAATGGAGCAAAATCCACAGGGACTCCCTTTAAGCTGCCCAGAGTCATTGACCAAGATGGGCAGCCATAGAAAATGAAATGAAATGAAATGAAATGAATGAATGAATGAATGAACGAATGAATATCAAATTCTCCTCAGTCTTTCTCATATTTCTAATGGCATAATCCTGTGTGGGTTTGTTTGGAAGGAGATCATCAGACTGTATTAACATAGGACTGTTCGCAGTCCTTCTCAAATCCAGAATTTTTATTTTATTTTCTTTATTTTTTTTATATCCTGCCTTCATTATTTTTATAGAACTCATAATGAACAATGGTACTATGAGCACAGCCTTGGTTTGCTTTCTTTTGCCTTTGATTCTTGGGGATGTTTGGCACTGAAAGCCGGCCCACCGAGAGAGTGCCAAGGTGGGAGAAGCTGGTTAGTTGATGGAGTATCTGGATTATGATTTGTAATACTACAAAATCTATCACTACTTACATCTCTAGGCCTCTTAAGTTTTCTGCTTTTATAATTCTGGAATTCTATACCCCTTTTTTCTCCCCAAGGCCCAGAACCTGTTTCAATACAACCCAGTTGTCTTCATTCTTTCTAATGTTGGATTGCAGAAAACAGCATGCAAGGTAACTACCGTAGTGCTTCTTTCATCTGGAGAAGGATGCACACCAAAGATATCATTATCTCCTCCTCTTCCATGTTTATAATTCATGCTTTGTTTATCATTTTGTGCTTTGGGGAAATGTAGGCTTTCACATTGAGAGGAGGGCATCAAAACTGTAACACACCATTTCTTTGCTCAGTCTAAAGTACTTGGGGTTTTACCAGGCAGTTTAGTCTTTGCAAAGAGGAGGGAGAGCACAGGAAAATTAAGAGAAAACTAAGAGTTTCTGCCAATGGGAATAACTTTCCAAAACTGTGCATGATGCTTCTGCTTCCCTTAAAAAGTAGGGTCAAGGTGATTTTTGGTGAACTGCCAGCCAGCTAGAACTTGGGCTGAATTGCCAAAGGAAAATTGATCTCGTGGGATTGCATGGCTGCGGAAACTGATTCAAGAGCAGTACAACCGTATCAAGTGGCTCCAAAGTTCACATTTACTCCCACAAAGCAAATATAAATCTGTTGCCAAAAACAGGCTGCTTAACTTGCCTTTCCAATAACTTTGTACCAACCCCACAAAACTTTGACAGTGCAGACCTTTCATTCTATAAAACTGTTGCCTTCTTTTCTGTTGTTAATATTAAAACTCTAGTTAAGCTGCAATGCAAGTTCAGCCTTGCTGTGATTCATATCTGTTCCCTCAAGTTCTTTTTCTTCAGAACTGGTCTGAGAAGATGATCTGATGGCTGTTTATTTATTTTTTTAAAAAATGATATATTTATAATGTATATAAAAATTATACACGTTGGAGCTGGATGGTTATAAAAAAACCCTGAATAAATAAATATACTATTCCCTCTTCAAATAAACCTGCAGAAGTTTATAGTAAAATTAAAAACGATTAAACAAATTAATACTGACAACATGGTAAAATACAAAATAAACAAGATAAACAATAAAACTATTAGATAATAAAAACAGCAGTAAGGAATTTGAAAATATCAGAGGGAATTAACATATTATTATAGTTATGGAAATCTCAACAATTAGATTACTTTCCTTTTAGAACCCAATTTATTTTTCAGCTTATTTGATTTTTTTTCCAGTCTTTTCCTAATGGTTTTTAAAATGTATTTGCAATGTGTCTGTTCTCCTGAAAGAGCCAAGGTTGCCTACCCCTGCAATATGTGAACAACCGGTTCTCTGTGTGGATGCCGCTTCCAGAAGTCCATTCTGGGCCTGGGCAACAAAAAAATAGCTACCGGTTCTGCCGAAATGGTGCAAATCGGCTGAATCCCACCACTGTTCTTAGCTATTAGGACCTTTGGCTGGCTGGCAATTCTGGAAGTTTAGTCCCACAACCCTTAACTATTAACCCTTAACCTTGACTACCAGGTAAAGGAAGATATACTCCTGTCAAATTTTCCTCTAGGAAAACAAATAAAAAGCATGTTTTCCTACTTTCATTGACTATTCCAAACACACACTGAGCTGCAAAATTCCTGGTTTAATATGCAACTCAAAGATTGAGGTGACGAGGCTGTAAGTAAGGGCAATCATATCCAATAAACACAATCTGAATATTCAGCTCACAGTACAGAGCAGCACAAGTTACATGTTCTGACAGCACCAAATGTCATCTCTGAAATAAATTGCATTTGTTCACTGTTGACACAACAAACGGTATGTATGAGAGATGAGCAGGGCTTCATACTGGAGCTGCTTTGGAGTGCACAGATCACAGCAGCTTTTTGCAGCTCTTTAAAGGAGCAAGGTCTTTCCCCATGGTTGTGCAGACACCTCCACAGGTACTACAGATCCTGAGAAAAGTTTCTGCTTTTAATATTTGCAAGCATAAGTGTCCCTTGCATGTTCAAAATTCAGTTTGCGAGCAAATCTCAAAGTGTCATCAGCCTTCTCTCTAAAGGAGATGTTCCGAAACCTTTTCCAGGCAATGCCATTCTGGCATCATCATAAAAATGAATTCATGACCTTCATTTATGTTTATGTCCTTAAAATGTGAGATTAGGAACACTTTAGCAGGCTTGGAAGTTCTACCTTTGCACAACTTGACTTACATACTCCTTTTTGTCCTGGAAGGCAGGTTTAGCGTGATCCAGAAATGAGGACTCGGATTTTGCACATGCTGGCTTTTCTCCTAATTAAATCATAGTCATAAAATTGAAGGAGCATTTAAGTCACAGTAATAAACACATACATCAATCAAAAGCAACTTTCTGTATATAAGGAATAGGGACATTAGAAGTCACACACAGCCGTTCAGACTTCTGAGCTACTCTCTAGCACAGTGTTTCTGAACCTTGAAAACTTGTAGATTTCAACTTCCAGAATTCCCTAGCCAGCATGTTTGGGGAATTCTGGGAATTGAAGTCCCACACATCTTGCTAAGGCTGCACTAGCAAATCCAGAGTGTGATCCACTACTAAAGCACTGCCATCGCTGATAAATTGTTAGTAGCCATTAAGAGGTATTGAAGGCAGGAATTTATACTCTTATATTTTCACACAACACTCTATGCAATCTATCACTTCCTTTACTATTTTGTACATGAAACTGCCTTTTGTGGAGTCCTTGGTGCTCTCTGAGCTTGATGATTTTCTTGCAGACATTTCATTAGCCAACTTGGTAATATCATCAGTGCTAAAAGAGAGTGGGCTTGCTCTTTGTTTATATACTAGTGGCTTGCCCTATCACAGTGATGGCGAACCTTTGAGAAACCAAGTGCCCCAAAAACGTCCCGACCCCGGCCCTGCCCCGCCCCCACTCCACCTCCCACCCCACCTGCGGGGCCACCCACTGCCTCCATGGCCCACCGCAGCAGATCGCCCAGGCAGCCCAGCAGCGCCATGGCGGCCACGGCCTCCACCCATGCCCCGCAGCATCATCTGCCTGCGATGGGGCGCAAGGGCGGAGTCTTGTCCCTGCTGCTTGGCTGCCATGTCCTTGGCTGTGCTGCTCTGCATGGGCCACGCCTGAGGGCAACTTTCCACCGAGGGGGCTGCTCATGAGGAGGGTGCTGTGGGTGGAGGCGGGGCTGGGGCAACAGCACGTGTGCCCACAGAGAGGGGTCTGAGTGCCGCCTCTGGCACACGTGCCATAGGTTCACTACCACTGCCCTATCAGTATTGATGGTTCCTTTTTGTTAGTCTTTTTGTTTCCTTTTTTGGTTTTGATTGCCTTGATTTGTAGCACAGATGGGGCATCTGTACCCTTTCAGAATCTGTAACTGAACAAAAACTCTCTGCTCCTCTCTCCAAGCTGTGATGGTAGGGCCTGCCGAGACTTAAAAGTTCAGAAATACCTGGAGAGCCACAAGTTTCCTATATCTGCTCCACAATCTTAGATACCCACAATCTCAATCAGTAACTACTGCTTGCTTGCTTAAAACCGTGCTACATACATTTAACCCACCATAAGATTATTCCATGCTAGCAGTTTTGGAAATTGCCATGTCTCTTAGAGTTCAATTAAGATTGCAGCTATATTTCTTAAGAAGGAAAAACCCAAAATATTGAACTAAAGACCAATTAAGTCTCTTTGTGCATCTGAAAATTTTCACTTAGCTCCAGCATGCATAAACTTCAATGATTGTAAATGGGAATGAAGTATATATTTTTATCTTGTCCTAATGAATGGCCTCTTTTATAAAAGTGAATTGATTTTTATGCCCTATTCTGTTCTCCTTATAGTTTTTTTTATAAGAACAATGACTCACAGGAAGTTTATGTCCCTTATAAATCTCTAAATTCGGATTTAGCCTATATAACTTGATGCAGTTAATTGGGCCATTTTGCCATTCTCTGTTTACAAGTTAGGGGTGAGGTGGGGAAGAGAGAAATAAATGGCTGATTGATTAAAAAGAGAATATTGGGGGGAAAAAATCATGTTAAGCCAAAGGACATCTTTACTCTTTAGAGACAATTAACATTGATTCAGAGGCTTCATTTCCAAAGGTGCTTTCCTGAGTATTGGAGAGAACTTTAACATAACTCAGCACATTTCAAAATTGTCACTGAAGTGGACTTTGGTTCTGATTTATTATAGCACAGAGTTTACAAAGTTGTATTCAATGTACCATCTGAACAAGGACATTTGCCTTAGGAGAATTATTTACTCCTTCCTTCTTCCTTCCTGTTATCTCAAGAATGCCTGGGATATGGGAGAGGGGATTTTCCATTGCATGAATATCCTTTGTGCTTGCAGTGCCTTAAATACAATCCTATGTTTTATTATTGATGTATCGCTTTTGCTGGAACAATTGCTTCCTGGTTCTTCCTCTTGTTGAATGAAATGAGAAAGAATGCCTATTCAACTCTCCTATCCAGTGGACGCTCTTTGAAACGTTCTCAGTCTTTCTACCTGATTTAATGCAGCTGTTAGTCATTGAATCACCCCATTAGTTAAACCAGACCAGAAAATCTATACCAGAGGAAGATTACATGCACATTCATTGGACTGGCTACAATAACAAAATCTTGCAAGTCTGATTATTCTGCAACTTTATTCCCCAGTGAATTAGGAGGATCCCTACCTGAGCTGCTTTTGAATATTATCTTCTTTCTTCAGACATAAAAAATGTTTCAACCCCATTTCCTAGTTAACAGTTCTTGAATATTTCTATCCAGGTCATCTTCCTTATCTACACCAAATCTGGACACTTTTGTATGAAATTCATATGCTTTTCAACTAAGAGCAACAAAGATAATTAGGGATTGGCTAAACAATTCGCAGAATGGTTGCTGGAATTGGGTATGTCTAGTTTAATGAAGAGAAGGACTAGGGGTGACATGATAGCAGTGTTCCAATATCTCAGGGGTTGCCACAAAGAAGAGGGAGTCAAGCTATTCTCCAAAGCGCCTGAAGGCAGGACAAGAAGCAACGGGTGGAAACCAGTCAAGGAGAGAAATAACCTAGAACTAAGGAGAAATTTCCTGACAGAACAATTAATCAATGGAACAACTTGCCCCCACAAGTTGTAAACACTCCAATACTGGAAGTTTTTAAGAAGAGATAGGACAACCATTTGTCTGAAATGGTATAGGGTTTCCTGCCTGACCAAGGGGTTGGACAAGAAGACCTCCAAAGTCCCTTCCAACTCTGTTATTCTGTTATGCTATGGATATGCCAGTTTCAACTTACCTGGCTGAATGTGACTGACTTAGAAGCTAAGGAGGACAGTTCTGATTAATACTTGGTAAGGGCAGATATTCTTTCCAAGAAAACTCCATGTCTATGTCCATGTGCCACTAAAATTCAAATCTAAACTGAGAGCATCTTTGCCTTGGTAATGGCCTCACTGGTTGTCTTGAGTGGCTACTTCCAGTGCCTGGTTGTGTGTCCTTATCATTTATCGCTGCCTTCCCAGTACTCCCAAAGGTGCTTTTTCAAGAGGCAACTGGACTCCCTTGTTTTTCTTTGAAGACATTTCACTTCTCATCCAAGAAGCTTCTTCAGCTCTAACTGGATGGTGGGGATGGAAGGATTTAAATTACTTGCAGAAGCTGATCATTTGTATTCTATTAGATAGTCATTGAGGCCACTTGGAGATTTATCTGTGTCCTCAGGGTCACCTGAGTAGTGCAAATGGGCGTGGAGCTTTCTTGGAACTGCTGAAAGGACTGTGTTGTAGACTAGAGATAGATGATGTTGTATCCCTCCCCCTCAGTTGAGAGAGGGCTGTTCAGTTTTGACATAGGTGTCTTCTTTGACCCCTCTTTCAAACCAGAGGTCTTCTCTGTCCAAAAAGTGGACTTTGCTGTCTTCAAAAGAGTGGACTTTGTCTTTTAAAGGCAGATGGTTTGCTGAACGTTGTCCTGATGGGTTTGTTCTCCTATGTTGTACCATATGTGGGTGAAGTGATTGCTTTGTTTTCCAATGTACAAAACTGCACATGTCTTACTGCATTGTACTGCATATACCATGTTGCTCAGTTTGTATCTGGGTGTTTTATCCTTGGGGTGGACAAGCTTCTGCCTTAGTGTATTCTTGGGTTTAAAGAGTTCACGTATGTTGTGTTGGCTGAAGATCCTCCAGAGCTTTTCAGATATTTCTGCAACATTGACAACATTGCTTCATTTATTGTTCTTTTCTTTGTCTGTTATGGAGGAGCTCCTGCTGGGTCTTTTTTGGGATTTGATGAAGGCCCACTTGGGATAGCCACACATTCTGAGAGCTTTCTTGAGGTGTTTTAGTTCTTTTTCTTTCCCATCAAGGAAAAGAAAGACATTAAGGATTTGCACTACTCAAGTGACCCTGAGGACACAGATAAACCTCCAAGTGGCCTCAGTGACCATTTGAAAGAATGCAAATGTCTGCAAGGAATATAAATCCTTCCATTCCCCACCATACAATCAGAGCTGAAGAAGCTTCTTGGATGAAATGTCTTCAAAGAAAAACAAGAAAGTCCAGTTGCCTCTTGAAAAAGCACCTTTGGGACAACCATGATCTAATTGACTGAGAATCTCCATAGACGTTTGCTTTCCCAGCACCAAATGGAAAGGTAAACATAAACAAGTGAGGCTGTTCTTCCTGCTCATCTGCTTGCAAATGAAAGCAGGTAGGCAATGGGGCTGGGGTTAGACTTCCTGGGGGAAAGCCTTAGCAAGCACTACCAAGTTCTGACTCCCAGGGCCAGCTTTGGCATATACACAAAAACAGAACAGGGTGTCCCATGCTTAGAGAGAGATCAACCCCATCAGGAATTTAGTCCCTGGGAGTAAAGGGGGTTGATCTTATTTATTCCAATAGGTCTACCATAACTGAGCTGCACAAATCCAGGTAACTGCTGGAGTTAGTTTTGCTGCTGCCCCAGGTTGTGGTAGCTCACAGAAGTAGCTTCACCATCACTCATTTCCTCTTTCCCTGCTCCTTATCACCCAGGAGTGACAAATGGAATTGTGGGTTCAGGTAGGCCTCCTGCATCCACCTCCTGCTGCCTCTGAAAGGCATGGAGAATCCTGCCCTTCTCTTTTAGCATCCCTCCTCTGTGATTTCCATTGTTAAGGGGGTGGCTTCAGAGGCTGAGCTCAGTGATTGAATGTAATTTTTTTTTAAGCAGCAGGTGACTTTATTGATTGCTGCCCAGATGCCTTGTAAACTGCTTTATGTTAGCCTTCTGTCTTCTTAATTTAAATGTAAAGCAATTTCCCACCATCTCTACATAGCATAATGAAAGAGCAGGATTTCCTCAGCCGTGGGGCTCGTGTCCAATGTATTTCAAAAAGACCCATCTGAGTTAAATCAATTACCAACTAGCCTTCTGCTCTTATTATATTTCCACTGGTGTGTGTATGCATGTACACTGATTTTGAGAGTTTTGAATGACCAGATATAGGATATTTAAAAGAAAAAGATACAAATGTTGAAATAATAAGGATAGAGCCTTCTAAAAAAGGAGGATTGTGGAGTAAAAATAGGATTAAGTTGTTACCATGTAGTGATGGATCTTTGGGGGGCCTATCTGCTGCTGGAACGGAATCTACCAGGTGACAGTAAAGCTAGTCCTCGACTTATAAAAGTTTTTTTAGTGACCCTTCGAAGTTATGACAGCACCGAAAAAAGTGACTTATGACCGTTTTTCACACTTATGACTGTTGCAGCTTCCCAATGGTCGCATGAGCAAAATCTGTAATGCTTGGCGCCTGGCTCACATTTATGATGGTTGCCATGGTCACGTGATCCCCTTTTGCAACCTTCCGACAAGCAAAGTCAGTGGAGAAGTCAGATTCATTTAACAACCGGGCAACTGATTTAACAACGGGAGTGATTCACTTAACAAATGTGGCAAGGAAAGTCGTAAAATGGTGCAAAATGCACTTAACCAATTTCTAATTTAGCAAAATAAATTGTGGTCGTATGTCGAGGACTACCTGTTGTCTGTTCAGAGGGGTAGAAGACCTTCCAGGTGCAAATGTGTTTCGAAAACAGAAAGGAGAGAAGGTCTGCTTGAGACCTTGTAGCAATCTAAGATCATAAGCTTCAGACATAGGTAGCCCATGACTCACAACCCTAATTAGGACTAGAAATTCTGGTGCTAAGCAAGGCGGTTGTTAATGAGTCATGCTCAGTTTTTTTGCCATGGTTTTTAAGCGAAACAATCATGTGACACTGCCATCCTTTTTTGCCATGGTTTTTAAGTGAAACAATCATGTGACACTGGGACGGTGCAACTGTTATAAATGCATGCTAGTTACCAAGTGCCCAAATTTTGTTCACGTGGCTCTGGAGATGCTGGAACGGTTGTAAATGTGAGGGCTGGTTATAAATCACTTTTTTTCCAGTGCCGATGTAAATTCGAACAGCACCAAATGAATGGTTGTAAGTCAAGGACTTCCTGTAAGATGTTTTGTTCCAACACAAGTATTTTATCTTCTCTCTAGAAATCAGAACTGGTATTGAAAAGATGTCTAGCAACTGGAAGCAAGCAACCTCTGTACTAATCATAAAAGCACCGTGACACTTTTTAGGCCACCCTGCAATCCTGAAAAAAAAAATACAGCTGCTTTAAGAATCTCAGTAACTTTCATAAATTGAGGCTTTGAAGTAGCACCCCTCCCCCAACCATGGAAGATTGAAAAAAAATGAAGTACATTTACAACAGTTCTTTTAGCGATCATTCAAAGTTATGGCACTGAAAAAAGTGACTTATGACCATTTTTCACACTTATGACCGCTGCAGCATCTCCATGGTCACATGATCAAAACTGAGATGCTTGGGAACTGACACATATTTATGGCCATCATAGTATCCTGGGGTCATGTGATCACCTCTTAAAATCATCTGACAAGCAAACTCAATGGGAAAACCAGATTCACTTAATAACTGTGTTACTAATTTAACAACGACAGTGGTTCATTTAGCAACTGTGGCAAGAAAGGTCATAAAATGGAGCAAAATTCAGTTAACAAATGTCTCACTTAGTAACAGACATTTTGGGCTCANTAGATTTCAACTTCCAGAATTCCCTAGCCAGCATGTTTGGGGAATTCTGGGAATTGAAGTCCCACACATCTTGCTAAGGCTGCACTAGCAAATCCAGAGTGTGATCCACTACTAAAGCACTGCCATCGCTGATAAATTGTTAGTAGCCATTAAGAGGTATTGAAGGCAGGAATTTATACTCTTATATTTTCACACAACATTCTATGCAATCTATCACTTCCTTTACTATTTTGTACATGAAACCGCCTTTTGTGGGGTCCTTGGTGCTCTCTGAGCTTGATGATTTTCTTGCAGACATTTCATTAGCCAACTTGGTAATATCATCAGTGCTAAAAGAGAGTGGGCTTGCTCTTTGTTTATATACTAGTGGCTTGCCCTATCACAGTGATGGCGAACCTTTGAGAAACCAAGTGCCCCAAAAACGTCCCGACCCCGGCCCTGCCCCGCCCCCACTCCACCTCCCGCCCCGCCTGCGGGGCCACCCACTGCCTCCATGGCCCACCGCAGCAGATCGCCCAGGCAGCCCAGCAGCGCCATGGTGGCCACGGCCTCCACCCATGCCCCGCAGCATCATCTGCCTGCGACGGGGCGCAAGGGCGGAGTCTTGTCCCTGCTGCTTGGCTGCCATGTCCTTGGCTGTGCTGCTCTGCATGGGCCACGCCTGAGGGCAACTTTCCACCGAGGGGGCTGCTCATGAGGAGGGTGCTGTGGGTGGAGGCGGGGCTGGGGCAACAGCACGTGTGCCCACAGAGAGGGGTCTGAGTGCCGCCTCTGGCACACGTGCCATAGGTTCGCTACCACTGCCCTATCAGTATTGATGGTTCCTTTTTGTTAGTCTTTTTGTTTCCTTTTTTGGTTTTGATTGCCTTGATTTGTAGCACAGATGGGGCATCTGTACCCTTTCAGAATCTGTAACTGAACAAAAACTCTCTGCTCCTCTCTCCAAGCTGTGATGGTAGGGCCTGCCGAGACTTAAAAGTTCAGAAATACCTGGAGAGCCACAAGTTTCCTATATCTGCTCCACAATCTTAGATACCCACAATCTCAATCAGTAACTACTGCTTGCTTGCTTAAAACCGTGCTACATACATTTAACCCACCATAAGATTATTCCATGCTAGCAGTTTTGGAAATTGCCATGTCTCTTAGAGTTCAATGAAGATTGCAGCTATATTTCTTAAGAAGGAAAAACCCAAAATATTGAACTAAAGACCAATTAAGTCTCTTTGTGCATCTGAAAATTTTCACTTAGCTCCAGCATGCATAAACTTCAATGATTGTAAATGGGAATGAAGTATATATTTTTATCTTGTCCTAATGAATGGCCTCTTTCATGAAAGTGAATTGATTTTTATGCCATATTCTGTTCTCCTTATAGTTTTTTTATAAGAACAATGACTCACAGGAAGTTTATGTCCCTTATAAATCTCTAAATTCGGATTTAGCCTATATAACTTGATGCAGTTAATTGGGCCATTTTGCCATTCTCTGTTTACAAGTTAGGGGTGGGGTGGGGAAGAGAGAAATAAATGGCTGATTGATTAAAAAGAGAATATTGGGGGGAAAAATCACGTTAAGCCAAAGGACATCTTTACTCTTTAGAGACGATTAACATTGATTCAGAGGCTTCATTTCCAAAGGTGCTTTCCTGAGTATTGGAGAGAACTTTAACATAACTCAGCACATTTCAAAATTGTCACTGAAGTGGACTTTGGTTCTGATTTATTATAGCACAGAGTTTACAAAGTTGTATTCAATGTACCATCTGAACAAGGACATTTGCCTTAGGAGAATTATTTACTCCTTCCTTCTTCCTTCCTGTTATCTCAAGAATGCCTGGGATATGGGAGAGGGGATTTTCCATTGCATGAATATCCTTTGTGCTTGCACTGCCTTAAATACAATCCTATGTTTTATTATTGATGTATCGCTTTTGCTGGAACAATTGCTTCCTGGTTCTTCCTCTTGTTGAATGAAATGAGAAAGAATGCCTATTCAACTCTCCTATCCAGTGGACGTTCTTTGAAACGTTCTCAGTCTTTCTATCTGATTTACTGCAGCTGTTAGTCATTGAATCACCCCATTAGTTAAACCAGACCAGAAAATCTATACCAGAGGAAGATTACATGCACATTCATTGGACTGGCTACAATAACAAAATCTTGCAAGTCTGATTATTCTGCACCTTTATTCCCCAGTGAATTAGGGGGATCCCTACCTGAGCTGCTTTTGAATATTATCTTCTTTCTTCAGACATAAAAAATGTTTCAACCCCATTTCCTACTTAACAGTTCTTGAATATTTCTATCCAGGTCATCTTCCTTATCTACACCAAATCTGGACACTTTTGTATGAAATTCATATTCTTTTCAACTAAGAGCAACAAAGATAATTAGGGATTGGCTAAACAATTTGCAGAATGGTTGCTGGAATTGGGTATGTCTAGTTTAATGAAGAGAAGGACTAGGGGTGACATGATAGCAGTGTTCCAATATCTCAGGGGTTGCCACAAAGAAGAGGGAGTCAAGCTATTCTCCAAAGCGCCTGAAGGCAGGACAAGAAGCAATGGATGGAAACCAGTCAAGGAGAGAAATAACCTAGAACTAAGGAGAAATTTCCTGACAGAACAATTAATCAATGGAACAACTTGCCCCCACAAGTTGTAAACACTCCAATACTGGAAGTTTTTAAGAAGAGATAGGACAACCATTTGTCTGAAATGGTATAGGGTTTCCTGCCTGACCAGGGGGTTGGACAAGAAGACCTCCAAAGTCCCTTCCAACTCTGTTATTCTGTTAAGCTATGGATATGCCAGTTTTAACTTACCTGGCTGAATGTGACTGACTTAGAAGCTAAGGAGGACAGTTCTGATTAATAATTGGTAAGGGCAGATGGCTTCAATATTCTTTCCAAGAAAACTCCATGTCTATGTCCATGTGCCACTAAAATTCAAGTCTAAACTGAGAGCATCTTTGCCTTGGTAATGGTCTTCTTGAGTGGCTACTTCCAGTGCCTGGTTGTGTGTCCTTATCATGTATCGCTGCCTTCCCAGTACTCCCAAAGGTGCTTTTTCAAGAGGCAACTGGACTCCCTTGTTTTTCTTTGAAGACATTTCACTTCTCATCCAAGAAGCTTCTTCAGCTCTAACTGGATGGTGGGGATGGAAGGATTTAAATTACTTGCAGAAGCTGATCATTTGTATTCTATTAGATAGTCATTGAGGCCACTTGGAGATTTATCTGTGTCCTCAGGGTCACCTGAGTAGTGCAAATGGGTGTGGAGCCTTCTTGGAACTGCTGAAAGGACTGTGTTGTAGACTAGAGATAGATGATGTTGTATCCCTCCCCCTCAGTTGAGAGAGGGCTGTTCAGTTTTGACATAGGTGTCTTATTTGACCCCTCTTTCAAACCAGAGGTCTTCTCTGTCCAAACAGTGGACTTTGCTGTCTTCAAAAGAGTGGCCTTTGTCTTTTAAAGGCAGATGGTTTGCTGAACGTTGTCCTGATGGGTTTGTTCTCCTATGTTGTACCATATGTGGGTGAAGTGATTGCTTTGTTTTCCAATGTACAAAACTGCACATGTCTTACTGCATTGTACTGCATATACCGTGTTGCTCAGTTTGTATCTGGGTGTTTTATCCTTGGGGTGGACAAGCTTCTGCCTTAGTGTATTCTTGGGTTTAAAGAGTTCACGTATGTTGTGTTGGCTGAAGATCCTCCAGAGCTTTTCAGATATTTCTGCAACATTGACAACATTGCTTCATTTATTGTTCTCTTCTTTGTCTGTTATGGAGGAGCTCCTGCTGGGTCTTTTTTGGGATTTGATGAAGGCCCACTTGGGATAGCCACACATTCTGAGAGCTTTCTTGAGGTGTTTTAGTTCTTTTTCTTTCCCATCAAGGAAAAGAAAGACATTAAGGATTTGCACTACTCAGGTGACCCTGAGGACACAGATAAACCTCCAAGTGGCCTCAGTGACTGTTTAAAAGAATGCAAATGACCGTCTGTCTGCAAGGAATATAAATCCTTCCATTCCCCACCATACAATCAGAGCTGAAGAAGCTTCTTGGATGAAATGTCTTCAAAGAAAAACAAGAAAGTCCAGTTGCCTCTTGAAAAAGCACCTTTGGGACAACCATGATCTAATTCACTGGTTCTCAACCTTTTTAATGCCGCGACCCCAACCGGTCGTAAGTCGAGGACTAAACCGGTCGTAAGTCGAGGACTAAACCGGTCGTAAGTCGAGGACTACCCAACTGGTCGTAAGTCGAGGACTTTCCCTGCCCGGGAGCGCCACACATGCGTGGTTCCGCCCCCTGCGCCGGCCGAGGCGTAGCTGGCAAGCGGCAGAGACGGAGCAGCTGGCCCAGCCCAAGGGAGGTAAGGCACCCGCCGGAAAAGGGGAAAAAAATGGACAAAAAAAAATGGCGGACAGCCTTGCTTGGCGACCCCCGTGAAATGGTCGATCGACCCCAAATGGGGTCCCGACCCACAGGTTGAGAACCACTGATCTAATTGACTGAGAATCTCCATAGACGTTTGCTTTCCCAGTACCAAATGGAAAGGTAAACATAAACAAGTGAGGCTGTTCTTCCTGCTCATCTGCTTGCAAATGAAAGCAGGTAGGCAATGGGGCTGGGGTTAGACTTCCTGGGGGAAAGCCTTAGCAAGCACTACCAAGTTCTGACTCCCAGGGCCAGCTTTGGCATATACACAAAAACAGAACAGTGTGTCCCATGCTTAGAGAGAGATCAACCCCATCAGGAATTTAGTCCCTGGGAGTAAAGGGGGTTGATCTTATTTATTCCAATAGGTCTACCATATCTGAGCTGCACAAATCCAGGTAACTGCTGGAGTTAGTTTTGCTGCTGCCCCAGGTTGTGGTAGCACACAGAAGTAGCTTCACCATGACTCATTTCCTCTTTCCCTGCTCCTTATCACCCAGGAGTGACAAACAGAATTGTGGGTTCAGGTAGGCCTCCTGTGTCCACCTCCTGCTGCCTCTGAAAGGCATGGAGAATCCTGCCCTTCTCTTTTAGCATCCCTCCTCTGTGATTTCCATTGTTAAGGGGGTGGCTTCAGAGGCTGAGCTCAGTGATTGAATGTAATTTTTTTTTTAAGCAGCAGGTGACTTTATTGATTGCTGCCCAGATGCCTTGTAAACTGCTTTATGTTAGCCTTCTGTCTTCTTAATTTAAATGTAAAGCAATTTCCCACCATCTCTACATAGCATAATGAAAGAGCAGGATTTCCTCAGCCGTGGGGCTCATGTCCAATGTATTTCAAAAAAGCCCATCTGAGTTAAATCAATTACCAACTAGCCTTCTGCTCTTATTATATTTCCACTGGTGTCTGTCTGTCTGTCTAAATATATCTAAATATATATATATGACTGATAGCACTTAAAAAAGTGAGCCCACCAGGAGAATTATGAAACCATAAAAAGGTTTAATAAATATAAAACGCCGAGCTTTCGCCGGGTCCTCCCGGCTTCATCAGGGCAAACTGCCACGAATGTGAGATGTGCTTTATAAGGATGGAATCTTTTGCACACGGCCCTTCGATCGTGTTGTGGGG
>NW_015387377.1:195465-212617 GCF_001527695.2 Protobothrops mucrosquamatus | reverse complement strand
AGCACATCTCACATTCGTGGCAGTTTGCCCTGATGAAGCCGGGAGGACCCGGCGAAAGCTCGGCGTTTTATATTTATTAAACCTTTTTATGGTTTCATAATTCTCCTGGTGGGCTCACTTTTTTAAGTGCTATCAGTCATGAATTTACCTAGGAGACAACCTTTTATTTTTAGTTTATTGTGTAATGATATATATATATCTATATATATATACAGTATATCTATATCTATCTATCTATCTATCTATCTATCTATCTATCTATCTATCTATCTATCTATCTATCTATCTATCTATCTATCTATCTATCTATCTATCTATCTATCCAAATCTCTCTCTCTCTCTCTCTCTCTCTATCTATCTATCTATCTATCTATCTATCTATCTATCTATCTATCTATCTATCTATCTATCTATCTATCTGTATCTCTATCTCTATCTCTATCTCTATCTCTATCTCTATCTCTATCTCTATCTCTATCTCTATCTCTATCACGGAATCTACCGGGCGACAGTAAAGCTAGTCCTCGACTTACAAAAGTTCTTTTAGTGACCGTTCGAAGTTATGACAGCACCGAAAAAAGTGACTTATGACCGTTTTTCACACTTATGACTGTTGCAGCTTCCCAATGGTCGCATGAGCAAAATCTGTAATGCTTGGCGCCTGGCTCACATTTATGATGGTTGCCATGGTCACGTAATCCCCTTTTGCAACCTTCCGACAAGCAAAGTCAGTGGAGAAATCAGATTCATTTAACAACCGGGCGACTGATTTAACAACGGGGGTGATTCACTTAACAAATGTGGCAAGGAAAGTCGTAAAATGGTGCAAAATGCACTTAACCAATTTCTGATTTAGCAAAATAAATTGTGGTCGTATGTCGAGACTACCTGTTGTCTGTTCAGAGGGGTAGAAGACCTTCCAGGTGCAAATGTGTTTCGAAAACAGAAAGGAGAGAAGGTCTGCTTGAGACCTTGTAGCAATCTAAGATCATAAGCTTCAGGCATAAGTAGCCCATGACTCACAACCCTAATTAGGACTAGAAATTCCGGTGCTAAGCAAGGCGGTTGTTAATGAGTCATGCTCAGTTTTACATCCTTTTTTGCCACGGTTTTTAAGTGAAACAATCATGTGACACTGGGATGCTGCAACTGTTATAAATGCATGCTAGTTACCAAGTGCCCAAATTTTGTTCATGTGGCTCTGGAGATGCTGGAACGGTTGTAAATGTGAGGACTGGTTATAAATCACTTTTTTTTCCGGTGCCGCTGTAAATTCGAACAGCACCAAATGAATGGTTGTAAGTCAAGGACTTCCTGTAAGATGTTTTGTTCCCACACAAGTATTTTATCTTCTCTCTAGAAATCAGAACTGGTATTGAAAAGATGTCTAGCAACTGGAAGCAAGCAACCTCTGTGCTAATCATAAAAGCACCGTGACATTTTTTAGGCCACCCTGCAATCCTGAAAAAAAAAATACAGCTGCTTTAAGAATCTCAGTAACTTTCATAAATTGAGGCTTTGAAGTAGCACCCCTCCCCAAACCATGGAAGATTGAAAAAAAAAATGAAGTACATTTACAACAGTTCTTTTAGCGATCATTCAAAGTTATGGCACTGAAAAAAGTGACTTATGACCATTTTTCACACTTATGACCGCTGCAGCATCTCCATGGTCACATGATCAAAACTGAGATGCTTGGGAACTGACACATATTTATGGCCATCGTAGTATCCTGGGGTCATGTGATCACCTCTTAAAATCATCTGACAAGCAAACTCAATGGGAAAACCAGATTCACTTAATAACTGTGTTACTAATTTAACAACGACAGTGGTTCATTTAGCAACTGTGGCAAGAAAGGTCATAAAATGGAGCAAAATTCAGTTAACAAATGTCTCACTTAGTAACAGACATTTTGGGCTCAGTTGTGGTCGTACGTTGAGGACCATCTGTATTGCTTTGATGAACAGCAGAGAAGGGCTACCATTTCACAAGATCCAAAACATTTCCTCTTCATCTTTTTTGGAATGTACAGCATCTGTTTCCATTTCTAGTACGAAATATTGTCAGGAGCGTGCACTATTTTGTCCCTTTATAGATTGCCAGACTGAACAAAGGAAAAGGTAGCAAGAGTGAGTCTAAAAACAACAGGACAATTATTAGTTTGTTAAGTGTGCCTTGGGAGTGTTTGAAAGAATTCTGGTTGAAAGGATAATAATAATAATAATAATAATAATAATAATAATAATGATGATGATGATGATGATGATGATGATGATGATGATGATGATGATGATGATGATGATGATGATGATGAAGTTGGAAGGGACCTTGGAGGTCATCTAGTCCAACCCCCTGCTCAGGCAGGAAACCCTATAACATTTCAGACAAATGGCTGTCCAGTCTCTTCTTAAAAACCTCCAGTGTTGGAGCATTCACAGCTTCTGGTGGCAGATCGTTCCACTGATTAATTGTTCTAACTGTCAGGAAATTTCTCCTTAGTTCTAGGTTGCTTTTCTCCTTGCTTAGTTTCCATCCATTGCTTCTCGTCCTGCCTTCAGGCGCCTTGGAGAATAGCTTGACTCCCTCTTCTTTGTGGCAACCCCTGAGATATTGGAACACTGCTACCATGTCACCCAATTCCAACAACCGTTCTTTATATGTTTTTAGTCTCCAGTCCCCTAATCATCTTTGTTGCTCTTTCTGTACTCTTTCTGGAGTCTCAAAAGCTTTTTTACATCATAGTGACTAAAACTGGATGCAGTATACAGTTTTGGGTACAAGAGGTGACAATGAGAAGAAAAGTGGAATGTGCAATTTGATTTAATTCTAGGCAGGAGCATGCAGACCAGATTTTTATCATTCAAAGGGTTATTGAGAGAGAGATATGAGAAAGTTTGGTGCATATAGCAAAACATTAAAGAACAAAAAGCAGTATAGGGAGTGATGAGTGGTTTTATGGAAAAAATGGTTTGCAATGATGAACAAATATGGATATACTGGATATGGTATAAAATAGATTTGGATAATTTGTTTATCTTTTCTCTCATCTCTTTCTTTTCTTTTCTTTTCTTTTGCTTTTTGCTTCTTATTGGTGGCACAGTGGTTAGAATGCAGTATAGCAGTTTTGCAGGCTAACTCTGCCGACTGCCATCAGTTTGATCTTGACCGGCTCAAGGTTGACTCAGCCTTCCATTCTTCTGAGGTCGATAAAATAAAGACCCAGTTTGTTGGGGGCCATATGCTGACTCTGTAAACCACTTAGAGAGGGCTGTAAAGCACTATGAAACAGTATATAAGTCTAAGTGCTATTGCTATTGCATATTCTCTTTCTGAACTTTGCATAATATTTGTTGTTGTTGTTAATTGCGAAGTCATGTCCGACCCATTGTGACCCCATGGACAACGTTCCTCCAGGTCTTCCTGTCCTCTACCATCTTCTGGAGTCCATTTAAGTTCATGCCTACTGCTTCAGTGACTCCATCCAGCCACCTCATTCTCTGTCGTCCCCTTCTTCTATTGCCCTCAATCTTTCCCAGCATTAGGCCCTTCCCCAAAAGAAAATAGTATGATGGATATGACTGAGTTAGGATACAGTACATCATTATAGGCAAGAGTTCATAGGTAATGATGGGGTTCCTTATGAAAAAATATGTGCGGGTGCGTAGAGTCAAACTTTAAACCCAGGAATTTGGATACAATATAAGACACTGAATTTAATGGACTGTATATTTCATTTCCTATGGCAGAGGAGACAATTTTTATTATTTTTCTTTTCACAACCACCTTATCCCAAGGTTTGGAAAACAACCAGATTTTTCATTGTCTTCAGAAGATCACTAAGATAGAAGTAATATGGATCTCTGTAGGATGTGCCTTCTCAGTGGTTGGGGAGCGATTCTTCCTGGATCCTATGAGCTGTCATTTTAAATCAATGAGACGTGTAAAAAGGTGCTTTTTCCCCCCCCAAAAGGTAACTGTCATCCATGATGACAAGCAAAATGTCTTCAAGGGAAAACAAAGAAAGTCCAGTTGCCTTTAAAAAAAAACACCTTTGGGACAACCATGACCTGGATGACTGAGAATCTCCATAGACAATGAGATGTGTTGTGTGCCTGCTCTACCTAATCTCACCTGACAGATAGAAATTGTGAAAGAAATAGTCCCCCAAGTAATATAAGCCAGTAGGTGCCTGTTCAAAAAGTGTTTTCAAGTGTTTGGTAAATGAACTGGCAACAGATATTCAGAATGGTGGTGCTAAAATAAAAGTTTTGCAATTAATGAAACAAAAACCCACAAACGATCAACATGTCCTAAATTTCTAATATCTAGATCTAAGATCTAGACCTGTTATTTCAGGTAAGACCCAGTCTTAATCAATGGAACCTTTTATTAAGTTTGATTTTAGTGGTTTTGTTTTATGCAGGATTAGGATTGCATCCAACATTTGTTTCTGTATTTTTTTGAAAACGATGAGCTAAATTTGTATTCCACGTTCTCACACACAAAAAAATCATTTTTATAAGAAGAAGCAAAAATGAATTGGTGTGTCATAATTACTTTCCATTCCACTTTGGAATAAATTGTGAAATGTCCAGAGCATTGTTGGTGCCTTGAACCAATCATGCCAAAATAAAAACATCTACATTTTTTTCCCCTGGAACTGAAGTGATTAAATATTTCAAAAATAGCACATTTTGTTCTTGTTTTCATTTTGGAGAGCTTTTGCTTTCTCTGCATGTGTTTGCAAACAAATGAATAATGTTGGAAATGATATATTTGCCTACAAAGAATAATAAAGTGAATTAAATAATCACTTGCACAGGGTTTATTTGACCTTTCTTGATCTGGACATTCTAGCATGGGTTAGATTTCCACCTTCCTGGTGTGGAGGGACAGAGATACTCTAGATTACAATGAAGCTGTCCAGCAAACCAGCCAGCAGGAGCTAAAAAAATAAAACTGAACAGCTTCATAATTACATCTTTTGGCCCAATTCTTCTGGGGAATGTCCCTAGGGCTTGATCTAAAGTACTTATTGATTTCCTCTGCCCGGTAGAAGTCAGAACAAAAAGTCTTTACATAGTCAAGGCAAAAGGGCACTTCTTTTAAGGGAAATCTTTTACTTCTGAGGCTGAAAAAACTCTCTTGGAGAAGAAAGGGGAAACATTTGGATTGAAATTGCTCAGGAATGACTTTTGGAGATTGTCAGTATCTGCAGGCTCCTCTTCCGCTTCATAGGTGAAAAGGCGAGTGATGGAATTTTCTCCTTGTGGAGTTGTCATCAGTCACCCAGATTAAGGGATACTGGACTAAGAGGGTGCCAGGGGAAAGGGAAAGAGCAATAAAATCTTTGGTGCCAGCATTATAAGAAACAGGAAATCTTCTCTGCAGCTGAACAGCATTGCCTTGCTGAATGCAAGATTTATCTTTCACTGTAATGCTGACACCATCATTATGGGATCTTGCTAATACAAAGAGAAGTGGTGCCAAGATTGAGACTATGAAATCCAGCCCCCTACTTAATAACTCTGATAATTGGATAGTGGCAATAAAATCGCTGTCAAAATATCTTGGGACCTGTTTGGCCTGGAGGATCCATTGGGAGGGTTGAGCCACATGCTAAAGCTTAGTCACTGAAGGGTTCTAGAACAAAGGGAAATTGTTTAGTCTAACTGTTGCTTTCTTGCTTTTTGTAATCGGCTTTTGCACCAGAGAAATTTCATGCAAGTGTGGGAAACATGTACATGGATGGAATATACTGAAGGAGGGAATAAGGGAGTGTACAGGAATGATTGATGTCTTCTTTATGATGTAATGGCTCTGTTGTCTGATTTTCATTGGCTAACAAAGTTTATAAAGCAATGCTACCAACTTTCTAAGATGCGGCACTTCTGGACGTAACTCTGCCAGCATTCCAGATTGTTGGCCACCCAGCTGCTTAATTTGATCAAATAAATTGCTGCTTGATCAAGAAGTCTCCGCTTGGGTTATCTAATTAGATTGATATGGTATCTCAAGTTTAAGTAAGGGACTGGGACCTTACATCACAAAATGGCTATCATGGGATGGCCTGGACGATCCATGAAGTAAAAACATAAATTAAATACATAGACATAAAACTGGGAGATTGACCAATTTTTAAAAGAACAGCCTACATTTATAAATCAGCAAATCAATAAGATTGACTCCCATGCCTAAATGTGAGTTTATTCTGAAAAGGACACATTTCTGAGGCAAGCACTGGGATGCAGATAACTTACTGTTTTATGGAGTTTTTCTTTTTTCTAAAAAATGCCTATGGGTTCTAATGGTAATATCATCACAAATTGTAATAAATTATGATAATTATTACTCTGATCAAATTGTAATAAATTGTAACAAATTATGATAATTTCCCTGGATAAATTATCCTAAGTTATAATAATAACTTATATCTATAAGCTATAATAATGGAAGTGAGGTGGCTCACGTGGTTAGAACACTGGGTTGACACTCTACACTCAAGACTCGAGTGCTTCTATGTGGTGGGGTGAGCTCCTTTTACTCACCCCAGTTCCTGCCAACCTAGCAGTTTGAAATTGTAAGTAGATAAATAGGTACCACTTCTGTGGCCTCATTAACAGGCACAAGAAAGGAGCCCCCAACTGGGCATCTCCCTGGCAACGGTGATGGCACTGGTTAATCCTTTCATTCTGGAAGAGCCTCCGAGTGTCTGACACGAATATGATGATGAGTTATAATAATTGCTCTGGATAAATTACTATAATCATAATTACCACTATCAATTTTATTTTGGAGATTTGGAACATTTATATAACCATTCTCTTGTGCTGGTTAACAACCGCAATGTAAATAAAAAAGAAAATATGTAGGATGTAGCATCTAAAAGATAATAAATCCCAGACTGCTTATATCTCAGGTTCTATAGTTTATTCCCGATGAAGAATTGCCTGACCTTTGCCAGAATTAGATGGTCATGCAGGATCTGCTGTATCAGTGGGAACCTAAAGAAGACATCTATTCTATGAATTTAGAGGACAGGCATAAATGACCCAGAAAATCAATGAAATAGGGAGGCTTCATAATGCAGAGGGACTCCAAACACAGTTATTCTTCTGGAAATCTAAATTAAATTGACAACTTATTCTCCTTAAAAATAACACCTAATAAATAGGGTCAGCAAAACCTCATTTTTGCTTTTACGGTTTGCCCAAAATTTCAACAGTATACCATTAATTAAGATGACTAGGGAATTTAGGATTTAAACTAGTGATTAATGAACCCTTAAACCAGGTATTCCCTATGAGCAAATATCTAGTTCTCATTATATTTAATTTATTTTCAAGTTTTCCAGATATGGTAAGCCTTGTTTGGGAAAACTTAGTGAAGGAAGAAATTACCTCTATACTACATTTATTCTGTTGATTGGCAATTCGCATTCATTCCATTTCAGGCTAATTCAGCTGTGTGTTTCAAAAATATATTATCATTCATGCCTATAAGCTGCAAGAATCTGTTTTGACTTGAAAAAATGTACTTCCAATAATTATGCATACCCTCTTCTTGGCAATTGCTTTTGACCTCAAATTGCAGTCCTTCTTGACAACATGAACAGGTTTTCTACATCTCTTTTTTGTTCTTTTTTGTTGTGAACAAGGAGATCTATCCAGTTTTCTAAATACTAATTGCTTATGGAGGTTGAATTACATAATTCCCTATTTTTATTCAAGCATTTATCCCAGCATGAGATATCCAAGGCTTTTCTTTTAACAAAGGTTAGAATGCTAAGATGTCAGGCATGTACACTGGAAACAGGTTTTCAAATTCAGGTATTGTCTGAGCATTAATCCCTCTCTTAAGCTGTTTTAGTTCCCATAAGATACATAACAACCTGAAGTGGGAAACGTGATTTGTTCAGCAATGCATTCTCTTACATTTGCATTCACATTTTATCAATGAATTCTTTCTAAAGACCATTGGTATTCACAAATGTCCTTCACTTAAAAAGTGACTTCCCTGCTCAAAACTCCTTTCTGAATTGCATTTTTTAAAAACCAAATAACATTTTAAAATCTATAAAGATGTGAACAGTGAAAATAATTCAAAAGAAGCAGGAAGCACACTTCTTCTATTCATTGTTTGCAACCCTTCCCCCCCCCCCACCCACAGGCTTCTTTGCGAATCTGAAGAAGTCATAGCTGCTTTAAAGAATCAAGCCGCTGCAACTGGTTTTTTTTTCTGACTTACAGAGAAATCTGAAAAAAATATAGGTTATTTCAGTGAATAGTAAATAGGTTCTGGACTGACATTTGTGCATTGAATTAAGCACTTGCTCTTCTGAATAATTTCTGAAGTAGGTTCAGCTCTAATAAAGATATGGAATCAATTTATGTTTCTGTTCTCATCATGGTTATGAGACTATATACAAATATTTCCCAGGGCCAGGGCTTTTTTTCTCATAGAATGCCCAGAACGGAGTTCTGGCACCTTTTTTGGATGGAACCTTGTAGGGTAGGCAAGGCGGGTTGTATGATGTGTGTGACTTCCGGCACCTTTTTTTTTTTTTATAGAAAAAAAGCACTGCCCAGGGCTGAGAATAAACTATTAGGATTTCAATCACTCTGATAATTCTAAGATGCTTTATGGGTCTCTTATGTAAAATAGTAGGAAATTAGTATGTAATTCTGCATGTAATTAATGATACCTATAAAGAAATTGATTCTACAAATGTTCTAGCATAGTTACTCTAGTAGAAATTTTCACAAAGAATCCTTAGAAAGTTGGACTGGGATGTGAGTTTGACATGTATCCAGATTCACTCATGTCACTGAATTACAATAATCAGAATGTTTTAAGACAAGGATACATCCTGTTGCTGCTTTGGTACTACAAAATCTCCCCTGAACCTATGTGGTTATGTGCTATCAAGTCAGTGTTGACTATTAATGACCTGATAGTTTTTCTCTATGACAATCTGTCTCAAACATGGTCCCTAACCTGGTCTTCAAGTCTTCCAATGGTGCACTCATCACCACTGTAAAAGCCAATGTAGTCCTAGGACCTAGGATGTATCAAGGTACTTGAAGTCTTAGTATTGCTTTATATTGGTCTGGTAAGACCACACTTGGAATACACTATCCAATTTTGGTCACCACAATACAAAAAGGATTTTGAGATTCTAGAAAGACTGCAGAGAAGAGCAACAAAGATGATTAGGGGTCTGGAGGCTAAACATGCAATGAACAATTGCGGGAACTATGTCTAGTCTAACAAAGAGAAGGATTAGGGGTGACATGATAAGAGTCTGCCAATATTTGAGGGGCTGTCACAAAGAAGTGAGGGTCAACCTATTTCCCAAAGCACTTGAGGGAAGACAAGAAGTAATGGATGGAAACTTATCAAAGATAGATCCAACCTAGAATTAAGAAGAAATTACCTGTCAATGAGAACAATCAGTGGAGTGGCTTGCCTCCAGAAATTGTGGGTGCTCCATCAGTAGAGGTTTCTAAGAAGAGATTGGACAGCCATTTGTCTGGAATGGCCTAAGGTCTCTTGCTTGAGCATGGGGTTGAACTAGAAGGTCCCTTCCAACTCTGTAATTCTTTAACTGAGACTATCCATCTTACTTCTAGTTGTCCTCTTCTCCTCTTCCCTTCCACCATTCCCAGCATTAGAGCCTTTTCAGAGATCTGTTTGCTTAATTTGTCTAAAGTAGAGTAATTTGAGCTTGGTCATTTTGCCTTGAGAAAAAAAAAATCTGGTTTGATTTGTTCAATGCATTTGTCTGTTATCTTGTGTGTCCAAGGTATTCTCAGGAACTTTTCCAACACCAAAGTTGTTGTTTTGAATGCATGTTCTAATGCGCAGAATAGAATGAGATTTCATTATCACACATTTCAGTGCAACATTTTACTTGAGAGTAGCTGTGGATGTCCCTTGACGATCACATAGGTAGTCTGTGGCCCTCAGAAGTTGCATTGGTGACTCTCATTCATTTGGAGGAAAAGCTATAACTAAGAAAACAAGTTTATGGCTCTTGCTCATAATCAATGTTATTACCCTGAGGCTTTTAACTGCTATTTTTGCTTATTGTTTAGTGCATAAAATTCATGTTTTTTTCTCTCTGTGTGGCGTATACCAAACCAGAATGGGTTGTATTTCTTGAAATAATCAATTTCTTCTAATCAGCTGAAGTTCCAGAAAATTCTGTTTTGACTAGAAAGCCCTTGAGTCCATTATTGCATAAACAGAGTCAACATAGCAGAATACTAATTATCACATTCCATACCTATTCTTGAATAATTAAACATTTTATTGTGATGTTACCATTTGTATTTATTAGCCTTTACTGAGAAACAAAATTAGACTTAATGAGGGCTGTTAGAGTCTTACTTTCAGAGATGTGACAATGCTCCAAGAATGTATATCATTTGTACCAATGGTGATTAATAGGTTTAATTTACTTGAGTTGCATATGTCAAGATGACTTGGGAGGAAGCGAAAGGGGATGGCTGCAGTTGCTAAAATCCTTTTAATTAGACTAATAATCCTAAGTGGGCCTTTGTTAAACAGGAAACACTATTAATTAGGTCTGGTCCAGCAGCGTTTTCTGGGAGGAAAAAGGGGACACAATAGCATTTAGATATTTTTTCACAATCCCTGGAGAGCTATTAAATGGGGTGTGACATTAACTGCAGATAAACAGTTCTTAATCTTTCTGGGATGCTAGACTGTGCTGAGTGCAGGAGGAGAAGGAGTGGAAAGGGGAAATTGATAGATAAAAAGTTTTTTGATTTTGGAATGCAATGGTTTGTGATTTTGTTACCTGGGAATTGTTGACAGGTTAGAGTTGCAGTGGTTGCGTACAATATGACCTAGCACAGGAATATGTCCTTCCTTTCATATTGTTATTAAGAATGAATAATTCAAAATACAAAGCTTGACTCTATGCCAGGGCTTTTCAACCAGTGGTACGGGTACCACCTGTGGTACATTGGCACCTGGCAGGTGGTACACGACCATCCTAGAAAAGTGGTAGCGGGGGAGGGGAATGAGAGCACCGCCGGGCGGACAGGCAGGTGTCTTGCTCGGCTGTGCCTTGGGGGGCACTTTTTTCAGTGCCATTGTAACTTCGAACAGTCACTAAGTGAACTGTTGTAAGTTGAGGACTACCTGTACTTTATCACTTTTTTCCTTTTTGGGGGGGGTCATCAAGTTTTTGACACCTTGCTAGGCGACTGGTGGTACTCGGATGTTGCCATATCCTAAAAGTGGTACAATGGGTGAAAAGGTTGAAAAGCCCTGCTCTATGCTACCTAAGCAATATGACAAAGAAGTCATGTTTACTTTCTGTCCTTCCATTCTGATTTCAGTTCTTTTCATTTGGACTGGAAAACCTCAGGACACTGCTAGGAGGCAGCAAAGAGCTAATGTTTCCTGTATTTCTTGCTGCCATTGGTGGATGTTGGGAGTTTTGCAGCTCAGCTATTGCCGTCCTCTCGTTAATTCCAACATTCTGTGTTGAGGCTGAAGAAAACCCTAGTCCTATAACTGAAGCTGCAGAAGAAGCATTCTGAAAATGCCACTTAGCCTACAAACTTAAACAAAATATAACAAGAAAAAGAAATAATACTATTTTTTTTAAGGCTAGTAAGAAAACTTACCATTGGCATTTACCTAAGTTTGAGTTTCTTTTAGAAACAATATAGTTTAATTGTTTAGGTAATATTTAGGTTTGATAATGATTTTTAGTGAGAAAAATGTAAGATTTCCTAAGTATAATCCACACTGCAAAGTTCCAAATTTGGGGAATTATGCTTCTCTGATTTGGAATATTTAAAATAGAGATGCCATGGTTTTAGAAAAAAATAATCTCAATATTTCTTATGCAGCATCACTTTCTTGGTATTCAGGTTTCCTTTATAATAACTGACCTTGCTAATCTCCATTATACTCTTTCAGAAAATAAGAAGCGGAGGTCAAGAGATGGCAAATGAAATACACAGTAGCAGTCTGCGATTCTGCCGCCCAGCTTCAGACCTTCCGTCTCTTCACACAAGGGCAGTAGTACATCAACAATCATTGACTGTGGTTAAGAGTGGAATTCCATATAATAGAAACTTTATACCAGAAAGAAGTTTCGAATGTATTTCATTCACATCTTACAAACTGAAATCACATAAAGTTAATAGTGAGAGTCATTACCTGACTGTTTATTACAAGTGAAATCTCTACTTCAGCTCAAAGAAATTACCTATAGATCTGGGGGGGAGGGGAATAAATTTATTGGCCACACTTGTTTCTAAAGTACTTAATCACCTGGCAGAAAGGGTGCTGAATTGCAGAAGATTAGTATGTGCATTAGCCATGGCAGTTTCCAAGCAATCTATCATAGATTTTGCAGAGCATAAGTGTGTCTTGAAAAAATTACCTGTAGGTCACCAATATTTGATTTAAAGAAGGCTGCTCAGAAAAGGAGGCACTTACAACACAAAAAACATCTGCCCACAATTAACTTGCTAACGCATTTGGAAAGGACCAAATAAAGGGGAAGAGCCAAAAATGAAAGATAGAATGTTAGCTTCTGTTGCTTTGAATTGAATTTTCAAGGAGGTAAGAAGTTGTTGTAGACACACCTATTTTAGTCAAGGTCATTTTTAGCTGAAATTGACCAAAATGCATATCGGATTTTCAAACCCATGATCCTATTTATCAGGGGGTGGTAGAGCACATATTTTACAGGGGAACACTTAGTTTTGAGTTTTTAGAAACCCTTTGCATTTCTCCAAGAGATCATCTCAAGAACGTCATTGCGCTGCCATTATCAAGACAAGATGGACCAAAGAGCTAACGCATTAAAACCAAATGCTCATCAGAGATTAAAATCCAGGAAAAGTTTCCGTAGGTTGATAGAAGATCTGGAAGTAGTTGAAAGCAGAGTGGACCTACCTATGCAAAGCTACAAAGAACCAACACTGGATGAACCAATGGGGGAGCTAGCACCCAGGTTTGGCAAAAGCTGGGACGTATGGAAATCGCTGAGTAGACTGTGCATGGGTACAACAAGATCCAGAGACACTCTGAACAAATGGGGCTGCCCAGTGGCTTCTGCCCTTTGTGATTGTGGCGACATGCAGACAACAACACATATGTATACCTGTCCTTTGTGTCCTGATCACTGTACACTGGAGGGCCTCATAGCAGCACGAGAGGACACAATTAAAGTTGCTAGTTTCTGGGCAAGATCTGTTTAACTTGTACATATTTTAATCTTGTATTTTATATTTTAAATGTTATGTCATATAGTATGCCTTATTTAATTGTGATGCTTATGACATGAACAAAAAAAGCCAATTGATATTTGAAATAGCTCAATCCAAGTTTAACCACTCCAAGAAGCATTCAAAAAGTTTCCTTGCTGATTTTTTTTTAAAGTACAATGTTTGACATTTGCAAGATCATTATTTTAATTAGCCTAAGTAAGTGTTAAGGGGAGGATGGTTATCTGATGGCCCATTGCCATCCCAACAGTGAAGCATGGTAGTGGCAACATCATGCTGTGTGGGTGTTTTTCAGCAGCAGGAACTGGGAGATTGGTCAGGGTTGAGGGAAAGCTGAATGGAGCAAAATACAGTGATATCCTCAATGAAAACCTGTTCCACAGCACTCAGGAGCTCAGACTGGGCTGAAGGTTCACTTTCCAATATGACAATGATCCTAAGCGCACAGCCAAGACAACACAGGATTGACTTAGGAACAATTCTGTGAATGTCCTAGAGTGGCCCAGATAGAGCCCTGACTTGAACTCTATTGAACATCTCTGGAGGGATCTGAAAATGGCTGTCTACCAGTGGTCACTATCCAATCTGACTAAGTTTGCAAGGAAAAATGGCAGAAAATCCCCCAATCTAGGTGTGCAAAGCTTGTTGCCTCAGACTGGGCCGAAGGTTCACTTTCCAACATGACAACAATCCTAAGCACACAGCCAAGACAACACAGAAGTGACTTAGGGACAACTCTGTGAATGTCCTAGAGTGGCCCAGATAGAGCCCTGACCTGAACCCTATTGAACATCTCTGGAGGGACCTGAAAATGGCTGTCTACCAATGGTCACCATCCAATGACTAAGCTTGAAAGGATTTGCAAGGGAAAATGGCAGAAAATCCCCCAATCTAAGTGTGCAAAGCTTATCATATCATACCAAAAAGACTCAAGGCTGTAAGTGTTGCCAAAGGTGCTTCGATAAAGTACGGAGTAAAGGGTCTAAATACTTATGCCAATGTGATATTTCAGTTTTTTTTTCTTTTTAATACATTTACAGACTTTCTAAAATTCAGTTTTCACTTTGTCATTATGGGGTACTTAGTGTAGATTAATGAGAAAAAAGTAAATGTCAACAACTGTAGAATTAGGCTGCAGCATTCAAAATTGATAAAGGTGAATACTTTCTGAATGCATTGTAGATTAATAATTGCTAGCTTGGATATATACTATAGAATTATATAGTATATAATTTAAGTACAGCTAATCTATTTTCTGTATTCTTCCCAGATGCTTTTATAACAATATTTTTATCGTTCTTTGTTGGGTTTTGTGCTCAGTTTTGAGCACAATGTGTTCAAATACCACTTGGGCCTGTAACCTTAGTTAAATAGGAGGAATGGATTCTTTTATTTAAAAGCTTATTCTTGGGGAAGAGGGATTTTATATTCAGTGCCATCACGATTCAAGGTGGAGAATACTTCCCCATTTAAGAACAGGTAGTGGCAACATAACTAGAATTACACAACTATACAGAAACATTCCAGGACTAGAATAGAGAGGATGGGGTGGATGAAGAAGACTTAGGAGCCCTGTGGTGCAGTAGTTAAAGTGCAGTTTTGCAGGCAAACTCTGCCCACAGTCTGGAGTTTGATCCTGACCAGCTCAAGGCTGACTCAGCCTTCCATCCTTCTGAGGTTGGTAAAATGAGGACCCAGGTTGTTGCGGGCAATATGCTGACATTGTAAACCACTTAGCGAGGGCTGGAAAGCACTAGGTATATAAGCATAAGTGCTATTGCTATGAAGAGGGCAGAAAGAGATCTGTCAGGGTACTATGGGTTTCAGTGACAGACACATCTCTGCCTTCTGGCTACAATAATTTCAAATAAATAGCTTGACGTATATCTTTATGGCATGCCCGTTACTTCTGAGGTGCACAAAAGCAAAATTATTGAACCATATTTTAAACTGACACACTGATGTTATATAAAGTAGAAGAGATGCACAACATTGTTTATCCTACTATGTTTCTTGAAATGTATTTGTTTTATTTCAAGCAGAGTTTAAACATGAGCAAACAAACAAATCAGGACTCATTAATAAATGTTAACTCCACCAGCCATTTTAACAAGAAAAGTCATTAATTGGGACACAGATTACTTTGTATAACTCTGTTAGCATAATTGAGTAATGCCTATTGATTTTTCATGAGACTAGAACCTTTTATTCCTCATCTCTTGTTAAAGGATTATTAATCAAGCTGTAATAGCTTTAAGATCTATGCTCTAATTAAAACTGTAACTTCTTTATTACATCTTTATTTTAATTAGATAGACAGAAAGATAATATTTTTTACAAGACAGCTCAGTGTAAAATAAAATTATAGGTCCCACCAATATTTCAAAGGATACTGTTTAAGATGGGCTGAGACTCTGTTTGCATACTGTAAATTAAAACATGAGGATCCGGGTCAGAGTCAGAATTAAACATACTCCTCTCAACATAATTAAAACACATTACAGTAACAACTTTCTCTGTGTAAAAAGGGCTGAAATCTATTATGTGCCACAATTTTACCTTCTTTTTTCCCCTAAGCCATTTTTTAAACTCACCACCAAAAGCACATTTAAAAATGGCAAGCCAATGAAAGGTATATAAAATAAGCTTATTGCTCTGGTAGTTTTCTGTAAATATTCCTAGCCAGTGATGATTTATATCCTTCTGTTTCCATTTCATAAAGAAGGCATGGCTTATATTTTTGAAACAATGGATTAGAGCTCATTTAACATTATGAATCTTAAAGCTAAGACATGTTTCAGAACCATCCCATAAGGACTGATCCTGTTCAACAGCCAGGATATGCAGAATATCAGTCAGAGAGGTGGAAATTTGAGATTTTCCTTAGTTGTCTACCAGAGGTGTCTGCCAGGGATGGTCAAGAAGTTAAGAGGCCATGATGGTACATCAAAGTTTTGTTTGAATTTTATATGCATCACATGTTGGATTCATAATACACACAGCTTTAACAACATAATCATGGCTACCATTTTGATCTTTTTAAAAAAAGAACCATACCTTATAGAATTATTGATTGTTTGGGTGGATAGGAATATAGACCTTTCTTATTTATTTATTTATTTAGGAAAAGCAAATAATCACAAACATTATTCACCGCAATTTCGCAAACATCAATCTAGCATCTCTGTTCTTGCCAGGTATCAATGCTTTTTCCCCCCAATTCATTTTTTATAAAGCAGAAGACATATCACAAATAAAAGGAGAGGATGTAATTTATGTGGTGGAAGACTTCCCTCCTGTTCAACCCCTGGGAGACCTCATTCAAGACCTGCCCAGTTGTGTGATAACAGGACTCTTATAATGCAGACAAAGTCAGAAATTGAACAGTGATTGACTGTGCATGAAGTGGGGGCTCAGATGAAAAATTACCAACGGGTGCATTAAGATACCTCATTTTTCTAAGATGCCAAAAGGAAGGAAGAATGAAAAAAAACTAGCAGAGACAATTGTGGGTAAATTTCTCAAGGGATTGTCTTGAAAATAGTTTTATATTGCTTTGCTTTCCTCTTTTGGATATTTCTCAGCACTATCTAACCAATATCTTGGAAATGCATCAAACTTTAATAGGGATACAAATAAATATAACAGAATCATTTGTTACTCAGAATAATACCGTATATACTCGAGTATAAGTCGACCCGACTATAAGCCGAGGGACCTATTTTGCCACAAAGAATTGGGAAAAAATGGTGACTCGCGTATAAGCCGAGGGGGCATTTTTCAGCACACACATTTTTCCGCCTGGGCTAATCGGCCTCTTTGCAACCCCACCCCTCTGGTAACCGCGCGATTGTAGCACTTTGCACAAA
>NW_015387377.1:189277-194455 GCF_001527695.2 Protobothrops mucrosquamatus | reverse complement strand
GTTCCCCCTCGCGCTTGGCTGCGGCGGCCCGGGGTATTTCGTCCCAGCCTCAACACGCAGTGCCGCAGGGAATGGAAGGGAAGGGGGGAGGGCCATACCTGGAGCATAACATGAAGAATTGGCTGAAGAATACGGCCAAATTTACCCGGGCTGGCCGAGAAAGGCGCACCTCCAGCCTTCCCCGCAACCTGGAGAAGCCCCCTCCCTTTTGCAAGGTCGCCCCCTCCCCGCTTTTGGGGTGGAGGAGAATTGAGAGAGAGAGAGAGAGAGAGAAACACACACACACACAAAGAGGAGAGGGGAGCCGGCCGGCCCACCCGTTTTCCCCTTTCCCTGCGCAAGTGTGTGTGGATTTCCCCCCTTTTTTTTCTCTTTAAACGGTGCTCGGATATTGTAAGTCCATAAAGAACTGGGGAAAAATATTGACTCGAGTATAAGCCGAGGGGGGTATTTTTCAGCTCAAAAAATGGGCTGAAAAACTC
This sequence comes from Protobothrops mucrosquamatus, assembly GCF_001527695.2. Classification (NCBI taxonomy): domain Eukaryota; kingdom Metazoa; phylum Chordata; class Lepidosauria; order Squamata; family Viperidae; genus Protobothrops; species Protobothrops mucrosquamatus. Next base: position 193,973 of record NW_015387377.1, on the reverse strand, counting down.
GGCTTATACTCGAGTATATACGGTAGTCTTTTTTCCCCTTTTACAAACTGATGATTAAGACCTGGAGGTGAAATTCGTCTACCATACCGGTAGTCCTTGACTTACATCCACGATTGGCCTTGTCCATTGTGGTTGTAAGTACTAATGGTCATATAAGACATTTGCAGCAGCCCTCTCAAAAGGAAGAATAATAATAAATTGATCTGGTTTGGAAAACAATGGTTTTTGTTAAAAGGTTAGACACTTGTAACAAAAGCTACCTGTCAAGGTTCCGACTGACGAACCCAACAAAGCAAGCACAGCTGAGACGATCCAATCTCTAATGCAAAACTTTATTGAATACAGCATTTCGGAAAACCAGCTCTGATTAATTGGCGCCAAAATCAGTATATTAAAAGTATAGAGTCTCCCTCCCCCTTATGTTGCAAGTCACATTGTCCAATACAGTATGAGATAATTATTATGAGAAAGTGTTTTAGTTCTTAGTAAACAGTTTCTTGGATGACCTTGGTTCTCACGGCTTGGCAGTCTGATGTCTGAAGCCTGCATTCCATTTTTTCCTCCCCACCCCCTGATCTGTAAGCAAGCTAAAAAGCAGTAATGGACAAAATAGCACAAGCATTCTTCATAGGTTGACACTATCAGTGTGAGATTGTCCAGGTAGAGGGCTATCTTTGGAGCAATTGAAAACAATGGATCATCTGCTATAGCTCCTGAAGGAAAAGATTAGAGATGATGGCATCAAATGAAGTTGGGAGACATCGGGATTAGAGCAGAGAAAGCAGACGTGGAAGAATTGTTAGTAGCTAAAAAAAAATATCAATTGCAATATAGTGATCCTGTCTTAAAACAAATACTGCTTGCTCCTGGCAATCCTAAATATTTTGGAGCAAATCAGTGTTTCCTTATGGGAACTCACTCTCTATTATTCAGGAGAAATAAAATTGCTTGAGGACCACATGCTCTACAAGATCATCTCTGCCAGTGTGCAAAAATTATTGCCACTCAAAGGGCTTTTATGCTGCTTCAAGAAAATGAACAGTAGCATTTTGTCTTTCTAGAACACTGTTTCTCAGCCTTAGCAACTGCCTAGGGAATTCTAGGAGTTCAAGTCCACACAGTTGCCAAAGTTGATAAACAATATTCTAGAAGGAAAATGTGTTTTCTTCAAAGAACACAAAGTTATCCCAATAGAATGCACTCTTCTTTTATTCAGCTATCTAATGAAATAGGAATGACACAGAAATTACAGTCCTAGGGTCTCAATGTTCAATGTATATATGTGTCTATGTGGTATGTGTATTTCTGTGTAAAAATGCAATTATAAATAAGTATTTTGCCCAACTAGAGAACAGCATCTAGTCCATCTTGAAAAGTTAAACAAGGCAGATATGAGAAGGACTTGGATGGGACCCCACCAGGAAATTCAGAGGTATAGGCTAAACTTAAATTTTTTTTTTAAAACAAAACAAAACGAAGCAAAAACTGTTCAGAAGATCACACTGATAATCATTTCTATATTCTCGCCAAAATAATGATGACATGGACATTCCCATAAAATCATTAGCTTGAGTCAAAGGAAAGGTATAGTTTATGTATTTATTTATTAATCAATCGCATGTTTAAAACTTCCTGACTCGATGGAGGTCCTGGCCATTAAAAAACAGCAAAAAACTATGTAACAAAGAAAAGAGCGAGCAATGGCATTTAGCCTTTGAAAGGTCTGCTGAGGCCATGTCCAGAAAGTTGTGGATGTGGCAGGGCAAAACTTTAAAATGCATTTCATTTCATTTCCCTCTAATCTAAATGATAATTGACACGATTGTTTTCAGTCATGTGTTTAACCACTGACCCCTATCACATTAACATTTAGTAATCCCTTTGGGAAGCCATGTAAAGGTCTGGGGACTCAGGCAGCCCGGGTAGATAAATTTCAAGAGCTGGTCTTCACGGACCAGCTTTCCTTTTTGGAAAACTGGGAGCATTATTTCTCTTTCTTCAGAATGTGGCATTGATGGCACATGCCTCAACATCCCTCTGCCTGTTTTGCTCCTTCCTTCTATTAAGAGGACTATCAAAGGAGGGAGTGTCTGTACAAGACCTTTCTTGGCTCCCGAATCTCTCCCAGGCCAACTGCACAATATGTGTTGGTAACATTTTAACATCACTTACCGTACTTGTGTGGTTGTCAGCTCTAGAGAAAGCCACTGAGTGCTTGCAGCAAAATGGCGTTTCATGTTAAAATCAAAGTAATAAATGGTCTTCCCCGATGGATGACTTCTAAGGCAGGCATGACCTTTCTGTGAAAGAAGACTGCTCCTCACGGTGGTTGTGTGGAGATGAAAGCAGGGAAAAATTATTTCGGTGAAAGCAAACATGGGTTTTCCAGCTGGTGCGCACAATAGTTGGCCCACGGGAGTAGCCACTATAGAGCAGAAATGGACCAATCAAATAAAATGGAATTGCTTTCGCTCTGACTCTGAACTGTTACTTGACTGAACAGACCACATATTTAGTTGCTGTATTTCTTTGCAATAAATATGCACAGACATGCACACGGGAACACACACACACGCACACACTACACACACTACAAAGTCAGCAATTTATCAGGTAGGGCTTTCGAATACCCTACACAATCCTTAAAATAAGAGAGAACACATCTGTATTTTTACAAGGATGAAAAAGATGGTGAACGTTAAACATACAACTTAGCTGCTGAGTTTAAAGCAAACTCCTAATGTCAATTTATCTTGCAGGAATAAGAACATGGAGTGTCATCCACACTAAAATAAAATAGACTAGCTGGCCCCATTGGTTTCAATTAGCTAACTGAAATTATTAACCCCTAGGGTGTGTTGTTCTGAGACTGAAGCAAGACCAAGGACCATTAGCTCTTTTCCTGAAGGTAATGTCCTCCGGTAAACAGCTGGTTGGGAGATGATGGAAGTTTTAATCTGACACATACTGAGGCTGGAGGGAGCTGTTTTAGCTGCTATCTTCTATGAAGTTATTAATGTATACCTGCTCGATTCTGCCTAGGATATTAATTGCTTGCATGCTTAACTGTCTGCTGAAATTGAGAGTCTAGCTCAGCATTTCTCAACTGTAGCAACTTCAAGATAGGTGAGCTTCAACTCCCAGAATTCCCAAGCCAGCATATTTTGGGATTGCTAAAATTGAGAAATGCTGGGCTAAATGAAGGTGCTAAGGGTATGTGAATCAGCGTGCTATTATATTCCTAAACTAATTCAGAAAGTTGTAAATCTAGGATGACATCTACTGTAGATTGGATGGCAAAAGTTTCATGTATCAAAACACAAAACAGCTCTCATCATTTGGAAATAGGATTAGACCACAAGATTTGCTCCCAGCAACTTTCTTCCCTTTATCTACATATTTTTAAACATTCTAATCTGAGTAAGCTTAAATGGACTCCAGAAGATGGTAGAGGACAGGAAGGCCTGGAGGAATGTTGTCCATGGGGTCGCGATGGGTCGGACACGACTTCGCAACTAAGAACAACATTTTGAGTAAACTGTGAAAGAAAAAAGAAACCTGATGCAAATATTTTAGATAAGATGCAGGACATGTTACCCCTCCTCTGTTTGTATCTGTATGCGTATCAGTGTCTTGACTTTTACAATAATTATAAAGTTATTTTTCCGGCATTCTGCAGACATATACTTAGCACTCTGGCTTCAGATGCAATCTCAGAGGAAGATATAATGAGAACATTTTTTTCTTTTTTGGTGAAGAAGCATAAATGTCTGGAAGGGTACAGCACAATGAATGGAGAGATGCATTCAGAAAGGAAAGCAGTAATGAGATAATCCCAAAAACACCTCCAAAAGAAGTTCTAAAGTGCTCCAAGGGTGGAACACAAAAACAGAAGCTTCTTTCTTTCCAGTTCTATTTTTCCTGCTACTCAAGTGTTTTTCTTTCAGCAAGAATCTTATGTGTTACTGAAAACCTAGATAGAAATAAAGTGGTAAAGGACAAGGCTAAAAAGAGAGGACTTATGGGAAGGAATAATGTTCTTCAGGACTCATCCATTTTAGCTTCTTTTGTTCTTCAACTGGAACTCCCATTTGTGTCTTTCAATTATCTTTCCTTGCAACTAAAAAGGATAGTCCCAGGTTTAAACTGCTTGATTCTCTGTTATACACATGCTGTTCACACACCTCATTGTCTCCTTTTCGTAATTCGTTTTCGGTGAGAAAGAAGTCATTTGCCCTGGCTTATTTTTCACCTCCTCATTTACATGTCTCCTGGAAGACTGAAATTTCCACATTCATTTTACTATGAGATAATGTTAATAGGATCAATAAGCAGCAACAATTGCATCCAATGGTCTGTTTTTCACCCTCCAGAATTGTCCAAGGTGCCTTGGCTTTTGGAAAACAAGCCTAATATATGATATCTCTTGCTTAGTCCTCTGTCTGTTCTTCTACTTGAGGGACTGTCTGTCTGCCCCAAACCAGATAAATTATTCTTTAACTGAACTTACTTAATTTTTAATACCCACTACAAAAGCTATAAAATATTCTCAGTGCAATTAAAAAAGAATCAATCAGCAGCTCTGAGTATCAGAGACAGTATTCTTTCCTGGGATGGCTGAACTCTCTCTCTCTCTCTCTCTCTCTCTCTCTCTCTCTCTCTCTCTCTCTCTCTCTCTCTCTCTCTCTCTCTCTCT
>NW_015387377.1:174503-188858 GCF_001527695.2 Protobothrops mucrosquamatus | reverse complement strand
TATACCCAGTGATGGGATTGAAATACCTGAACAACCAGTTCTCTTATTGGATTCAGGCCTGGGCCTCCGAGGCCTAGAACGGACTTACGGAAGTGGCCTGAGAGGCCTCCTCCAGGCCTCCGAGGCCTAGACTGGGCTTCTGGAAGCAGTGTGCATTCAGCCGGTTCTCTGAACTCAGCAAAATTTAGCTACCGGTTCCGCTGAACCGGTGTGAACCAACTGAATCCCACCACTACTGCCTATACCATTTCAGACAAATGGTTGTCCGCTCTCTTCTTAAAAATTGCCAGTGTTGGAGCATTCACATCTTCTGGGGGCAGGTTGTTCCACTGACTGATTTGTTTTAATTGTCAAGAAATTTCTCCTTGGTTCTAGTTTGCTTCTCTCCTTGATTAGTTTCCATCCATTGCTTCTTCTCCTGCCTTCAGGAGCTTTGGATAATGGCTTGACTCCTTCTTCTTTGTGGCAATCCCTGAGATATTGGAACACTGCTATCATGTCACCCTTAGTCCTTCTCTTGATTAAACTAGACATATAGTACCCAATTCCAGCAACCTTTCTAGAATCTCAACATCTTTTTTACATCTTGGCAACCAAAACTGCATGCAGTGTGGCCTTACCAAGGCATTGTAAAGTAGTATTAATACTTCACGTGATCTTGATTCTATCTCTCTGCTAATGCAGCCTAGAACTGTGTTGGCTTTTTTGGCAGTTGCAGCACACTGCTGGCTCATATTTAAGTGCTGTATTGTCCACTAGGGCTCAGTGCAGATCATTTACTGAGCAGAAGATTGTATGGGTGGATAAACAGTGTCATGAAACTTGTTGCCCATTTACAATTTCACATCACCACCTGTTCACATTATTCTAAAAACTACTGTATTCAGTACTATTCCCTAGGATTGGAGGCATCTGAGATAGCTTACTTTTATCCTCCATGAATAGCCAAGAAAACAAAACAGTGCATCATTGAACAAATTAATACAGAGTTCTTCCTTAAAGCACAATGACTAGGCTCAAATTACCTTATGTTGGTCACTCACTTATGTATTGATAGCAAACAAGTTTTAATGATGGCAGAGTGATCCTATAAGACCCAACAAGATAAATGTTCTGACTGGATGCAATTTAAAATGTTAGTTTTGAACCTGAAAATTCTCAATGGTTTAAGGACCTGAACATCAAACGAACCATTTCTCCCATTACAAAATTGCCCAGTCATTATGAAGTGTAGGCAATGTTTTCTTGACGATACTCTTGTCAGTTGTTTACCTTTCTGGCATGGGGGGGGGGGGTATATTTTTTATCTCTTGGAAGCTGTGCTTTGATGCTGTTCTCACTGCTTAGGGTGTCTGTAAAGATGTATTTATTTCCATTGTTAACTTTAATATGAGTTGTTCATGGTAATTGGTACTTTTAACTTTTTATATTGCTTTCTTTAAAACAATTGTGCTAGCTTTGCCAAGCTAGAAAAGTGGGATGTCAGTATATCAGTGAAACAAACTAATAAACAAAACATTTAGAGTTCTGTAAACTTTCTAGAGTAGACTAATATGATCACACTACCTTTCCATCTGGTATCCACCATGTTTCTAAATCTACTTTCCCATCTTTCCTACCAAGGTACACACAACCATCCAGAGCCAGCTTGCTGTGGTGGTGCTGGCCCAAGAACCAGGAGACTGTGAGTTCCAGCCCCACCTTAGGCATGAAGCTGGTTGGGTGACTTTGGGCCAGTCACCCTCTCTCACCCAAAACCACCTCACGAGTTGTTGGTCTGGGGAAAACAGGAGGAGGTAGAATTATTACATATGTTTGCTGCCTTGAGTTACTTATAAAGTAATAAAAGGGGAATGAAAGTCTAATAATAATTTGCCTTAGTTTTTTCTCTATTTACAGTATACAATAGCAGTGTTCCAATATCTCAGGGGCTGCCACAAAGAAGAGGGAGTCAAGCTCTTTTCCAGAACACCTGAAGGCAGGACAAGAAGCAACGGATGGAAACTAACCAAAGGGAGAAGCAACCTAGAACTAAGGAGAAATTTCTGACAGTTAGAACAATTAATCAGTGGAAAGGCTTGCCTCCAGAAGCTGTGAATGCTCCAACACTGAAAGTTTTTAAGAAGAGACTGGACAGCCACTTGTCTTAAATGGTACAGGGTTTCCTGCCTGAGCAGGCAGTTGGAGTAGATGACCTCCAAGGTCCCTTCCAACTTTTTATTATTATTATTATTATTATTATTATTATTATTATTATTATTATTATTATTATTATTATTATTATTATTATTACTACTACTACTACTACTACTACTACTACTACTACTACTACTACTATTTACACTCATTTAGTCAGTTTTCTCTGTTTAAAACCATTCTTGACCTCTGATATACTGCATTAATTTTTAGATCCACAATTATGTTGCATTATATACTTTGTCTAACATTCACTGCAGTTCATTGAGGTCCTCAGACAGAGCACAAACACATCTGTACATTCTTGTTCCTAACCAAAACACCTCTAACTTTACCACATAAATTCCTTATCTATTTATTCATGAATTCCTCAAACAACAACAGGACATTGCACCTGCCTTTTATAACTAAACACTAACATTTATTGCATTTGGCCTAATTACATTCTTCATTCAAATTCCTGTAAAATCTCTAAATTATTTTCATCATTCCCTCACTTCATTTTCCTCCCAAATCATTGAGTCATGTTTATTTTTAATTCCATTTGCTCTGCTGAAGTCTTCTTGTTTCACGTACTTCCACAGTATTATTTTAAAATTTCCGTCAAAATCATTTCATATTTTCTCTGTCTCTTTTAATCTTCATCATTCCTTCCTCTTTTTGACTTTGCTCTTTCCAATTCTCTTTTGATCTCTATGCATATTATACAGTACAGTAGTTTTCTTTTAGACTCATTTTTGCAGTAACCATTCTCTTTCATACATTTTTTAAAAAATCATATTTCAACTCACTCCAGCAAGCATCCTTTTGTCATACTTCCTGTGGGTATGTAACCCACATACTTCTGTGGCATTCTGCCACTTAATTTCTTTTCACAATGAATTACATTACTCTTTCTTTACATTTATTTGTTAGGAGATTTTTTTTTCCTTAATATTGTTTCATAGTTTTCTCCCTGCAGTTGTTCTAAAATCCATTTGTGGCTTTATCAAATAATGGTCTATTTCACATTCAGAATCTCTCAACAATTGTTCATATTTTTATATGTATACTAATCTCCTTGCAATGTGTACAAATGGATAGATTTATTCTTAAAATCATGTATTTGAAACTGATTTTTTTAAAAAAGCAGATACCCATCTGTCACTAGCCTCTAAATGGGCCAATATTGTTTTCTTTACCCGTTTATCTTGTTTGTAGTCATATTACCTAGTAAAATCATTTTCTCTTGTACCTCAGTCATTCAGATCATTGTACGTATGTTCCCCCATTAAACTCACCATACATTGGAATGTTGCACGCACATATCACTAAACTATTCATTTCTTACGTTCATACAGACCTGCAGCAACATAAATTTATACTTTCTGATGTACACTTTAGCCTCTTCACAATAATTAAAACTATCGTGTTCACCCTCCTCTCCTCCTCCTCTCTTAATATGATTAGAGCAGTTTTATTTAGCTCTATTACATCTATTTTTGCTTAGTTTTACAGACACACGGGACACCTACTTTTCCTTAACTTCTTTTGTTCATTAACTTATTATCTTTATCATTTACTCCTCTTACGTTCCAAGTCTTCCATATGCCATAATCATCATCAGATAAAAACCACCATTTATTGCCCATTATGATCAACTGAGATTTAAATATCATTCTTTTTGTAAGGTAGAGAAGATGATGATTAGATTATCAGACTTGGTCATACCTGTGCCACATACAGTTTACTCTGCTAGCATTAAGGACAAACTGGCATCCACAATTGCAATCAAAATTCAGTTTTATTGCAGGTTGGTTGTTGAATGCATGATATATTTCCAATGTAATATTATTCTATGCAAGTCAAGGCTTTTAGTGTAGAAACTATATCTTGCAAGCCACATAATATTGCCCATATTCCGGAGACTTCTGGTTTTGCGCAGTAGCGACTGGTCGCGGGCTGCGGATTCTCCATACCCCTGCGGCTAATTTCATCCTGCCTGGGGACCCTAAATGGGTCTAAGTCACCCCGGAGAGGTGACAAAGAAAGAAGGGTGCTCCAGCGATTCTGGAACAGTGGTGGCCATTCCGTTAGACTTGGGGAAAGCCTTCTAAACCCAATAGGAGAAAGGCTGGCTGTATTGCATCGACCAGCCCAAGCTGCTAGCAACCGAAGTCCAAAAGCACTAACCAGCACACCTGTGAATAGCGTGCTTGAAACTGGGTGAGGAATTCGATCTTCTCTTTTCTATTCTACATTTAATTTCCTGGAAAAGATCCCCAAGAAGCAAAATACCTCCGAAAGAGAAGGAGGGGGATTTCCGCTCCATCCTTATACAGTGAAGTGAATCTTAACCAGTAAGAATACCTAGAATTTGGTGGGAGAAACAAATTAAAATAAGGACTGTAACAGGATCTATGATAAGGCAACCAGAATGATTGGATAGAAAAGAAATATTATATTGATGTGATTATTATATTTTAGAAATATTGGGGAAAATTATATATTTAATTGTTATCTATCAAAACAATAAGAATTAAATTAACTCAATGTTTACAAAAGAGGATATTTGGGGGAAAGAGGAAATCAACTAAAACCATTATGTGGATTATGGATTATAGAAATCAATTGTTAATGATTGTTTTACAAATGTAACCCAGACAACACACTGTTCACCAATTATTAAGTGATTTATGTTTTTTTTAAAAAATCAATAAAATATATTACAAAAAAAATATTGCCCATATTCCTCCATTTCAGAAAGATATTAACACCCCTTAGGTAGCCTAGGTTAAGAAATCAGTGATATGTTGATTACTTAAGGGATTTACTGATATTTTAACAAACTGTCTGAAAGATTATTATATGCTGGGTCACCATTTAGTTTTCCTTTTCTCTATCTGCAGTTTAGTGATTACATCTAAGAGCATTTAAAATAATATGAAAGCACTTCCGTTTAAATATTTTACAGGTTACTGTTAAGAAATTGCATATTTATGTTCCATAAGCTGTTTGGCAGCATGACATGGTAGCAGTGTAAGGCCTGCACAGTATATAAATCTGAACTGTTGGAAAATAACATACAATGCAGCACTCTCCTATGAAACAAATGAAAATTGTCATGCAAAATAAAATGGGATATATCAAGAGCCATCCTTCTGAAGAAAGGAATAATTTCTGTTCATGAAATACAAATGGTCCTACTCAAAAAGAAGGAAAGTGATTTTTATTCATTAGTACTTCCATGGTTGCCCTTTCATTGTTTTGGAAGTCCCTCCAACATTTTAGAACAGATCAATAGGCCATCTAGAGATTTTTTCCCTTTTTCTCCAGTGGGAGACTCAAAGGATTGGAGATCCACTCAGAGAAAACTGGATCAAAGTGCTCATTAGAACATATTCTTATGACTACCCATTGTGTTCAGAGGTACTGATTTCCAAATTAATTAGGTTAATTTCACACTCAAATTCCATAACCCAAAAAGTAAGTTGGCAAATAACTTAGTAAATCGTTTTCAAAGCAATAACTTTCAAATCAACTTAGATTTTGAATATCCCTTCAACAAATTCTTAATAGGATCCATTCATTTAAGTGTCCTCATAAGTACAGTCTCTTAAGTGAGATGGGCAGTGTAGAAATTGGACGAATAAATAAATGTATGAGGAGTTCTTGGTGGTCTCTTAGCTTGCTTGTTTACTTGCAGACGTTTCATTACCCAAAACCAGGTAACATGCATGTATAAATGTATGTATAAGATGATCCTATACAATGTATAAGGGAATTTATTATAATGGGTTGTGCAGGAATAGAATGCAGACTGTATATTTTAATTTAACCTGCAGAATAGCCCTTTCCATAATGGGCTTTTCTTCTTTTAGTCAAACGAGTTAACACAATTTACTGTATATGCCTGTGCTTTAATTATTGCTTCTTAGCAGTTGCATCTTTGTCCCAGCAGATCTTCAGGATTCTTTCTCTGCCATCACCCAGGTAAATGGACTCACTTCCCCCACTCTGCTAAATACATTCCATTGATAGTCAGACAATGTAACCACTTCTGCCAAAGTGCTCTTATTACCGGAGATTTCATGCCAATTTATTAAAGCAGTTGCTAGTGGTAACCCCACCAAGCATAAATTTAATAGGCTTTATAGGAATCATTAACTATAACATTTGTTCCAAAATATAATGAAAAAGCAAAGTGACTTAACTTGTGGCTTTCAAGGTCACTTCTTTAATTCTTCCCTATCAAATCGTACTGTATTCCTTGTTAAGAAAATGAGCGTTCTTGGTTGCATTTGTTCGTAAGCCATCATTCTACCATGACTGAGGTCAGAAACAGGTAGCATAATCAGCAATTAGATGATTGTAACCCCTAAAAATGTCTTTTCCCCGCTTGACTCAGATTCTTATACAGACATCCATCTCAAAAACATGCTAAAAAAAATACTGGTCCACAGTATTTGAAACTGTATAAGAGCAAGCCAGCAAGCAAACAAAAACGCAAGAGTCATACATAAAAACAATATAAAAAGCTTTAAAGGACACAATGTAATGAAGGTACAACAAGAACTGCCAACAATAATCAGCCTAGTCACTTTATAGGCTGTGTACATACTCAGATCCTCAAGCTTGATGACAAAAAGTCTTTAAGGCAGTGGTTCTCAACCTTTTTAATGCTGCAACCCCAACTGGTTGTAAGTCGAGGACTAAACCGGTCGTAAGTCGAGGACTACCCAACCGGTCGTAAATCGAGGACTTTCCCTGCCCGGGAGCGCCGCGCATGCGTGGTTCCGCCCCCTGCGCCGGCCGAGGCGTAGCTGGCAAGCGGCAGAGACGGAGCAGGCCGACCACCAGCTGGCCCAGCCCAAGGGAGGTAAGGCACCCGCTGGAAAAGGGGAAAAAATGGTGGACAAAAAAAATGGCGGACAGCCTTGCTTGGCGACCCCCGTGAAATGGTCGATCGACCCCAAATGGGGTCCCGACCCACAGGTTGAGAACCACTGCTTTAAGGCATTACAAAAGATCAGAAGAGTCTGGGACAATCTGACTGGAGAAAGGATGTTCCAAAGAAGGGTGCCATGACAAAAAGCCATATTCCTTCAGATGGCATTCCATAATAGATAGGACCCAAAACATGCCTATCCTGCCACAGCTATTGAGACAGATAGATATAACCGGGGAGAGGTGGTCCCTCTAATAACCGAGTCTATTTCATGAAAAAATGTATAAGTCATCAACTGTCAACTTTGCAGGTAGACCAGACAGGAAGCAGACCAGAAAAGGCTTTAATGTAGCCTTACAACTTTATTGTAACAGAATCCTGGAGGTTTGAAAGTACAAATCTCTTGACATCTCTTTTTACAGTCTGATAGGTTAGGGAGATCCTTTCTGAGTTTTTCTCTGCCTGTTATGCAGCTGCGGGTTATGTCCTCTCTTATCTGACCATTCCCTTGGCAGCATTTCTCCCCCGCCCCAAGTTCATTCCCATATACCATTACAACAGCACGTGAACTAAATGTGGCAGCATATTTGTAACTAATGCAGCCTGCAGAGCAGAGAGGTAATGTGTACTGATTGAGGAGCACACATGATTGCCCATTTGTATCAGCCGAAGCTTCTAAATATTCTTCAAGGACAGCCTATGTAAACCACATTGCAGTAGTCCATTTGGGCAGATGATTGACTATGAGCATGTCTCCCAATCCATGAATAGACACACAGGGCTCACAACACAAATGTATTCAAATGCCTTTCTGGACATATTTGAGATCTATTGCTTGAAGAGGACCTATGAGTCTAGAATTGTCCACATGTTCTATTTGGGATAGTGTAATTCTTGCAACACACTTTGATTAATTTACTATTCTTCATCCTGATTGTTTACGTGACATCAAGTCATTCTTGCCTCTTAGTGACCACATGGATGGATTTTCTCCATGATTATCTGTCTCTAACCTGGTTCTTCATATTTTCCAATGGATACACTCATCACCACTGTACCTGGGTCCAGCTTGAATCCAAGAGTAGATTTTGCTGCTGGTCATTTTCTTATTTCCTTTACTTCTACCTTTCCCAGCATTAGAGCCTGCAGAATTTTCACCCTGAATAAATAAAATTTCCTCTGAGACAAGTTTAGAGCTGAAATTATTGTATGAATTGCATTAAGAATTCATCTCAATAATTGTGATTAACAGTGATAAGTTTGATATGAAAGCACATTGTGATAATTGGTAAAGGTAGAAAGGGTAAATATAGAAGGTTTATATCATGAAGGGACAGGGAAAGAAGAATACAGAGATTTATTTGGTATGGATGCAATTTATGGACTATTTTATATGACCATAGGAAAGAAAGAATCTCCAAAGGAGTCATTTTATTTCAGTCTGGTCAGTCTTGTGAAACCCTACATACAAGGTAGCAAATGCCCATGTGATGGAGCAGTTGGATTACATCATGCAAGTATCAGTATATAATTGTTGGGGAAATTCTAAATTTCTCTTGTCTTTTCTAAAGCAAGTTCACATTTATCAATAGAAGAATTGGAAGAAAGAAGTGAAGAATTTCTCTGGCTGTGAGTAGCTATTTGCAAAGTAGGCTGAACATGAGAATAGCAGCTTCAGAAGAAGTAAAAATAGCTCCAAGTCTCAGCCATGGTTAGGTATTTTGATCTGACTCTTCTTGATCTCTCTTTCCATGGCTAAGACTTCTGTTTTAAACTCTTCTGAACTTTCACTGAAATTATTTGCAGTAAAGGACATCCTGTTCTAGTGTTTATTAATTAACTAGCCCATTAGCTGAGGAGTATTGCTTGGAAGAGATGCTATGGATTAACTGTCCTTATTAAAGGCAGGAAAAGTAAAGACCTCTAGAAGAACAATCAGGAAGTTATAGAAAAGCCAGGAGTAGAGAAGCATTCATTTAAAAGAACACAAATACAGAGCTTTGGTGTTTGACTGATCACTACATTCTCTTCCGTAAGGAGACAGCTTGCATGCCAAAGAAGATATTTCAGCAGGCTGATAAAGTACCTCAGGGATTTTTTGATCAAAGAAATTATTAAGGAGGCAGCATAAGGGGTCAGACTGCACTCCTTTGTTCTCTCTGTTCTTTAAAAAAAAGCATTTGCACTCAATAAAGTTAGTTTGGCTTTTGAGTACGCATGGACAATTAAATATCTGTTGGGTTCTTCCTGCCTTTTGAAATTGTATTAAAATGTTGTGACAGAATACAGCATATCTAGTGCCCAATAAAATAGAATTCTTTCTCTCTCCCTCCCTCTTTCTGTGTCTACGGTGAATATCGCTTCTGTTCAGGTCACAGAATGCAAAAGTGTCAAACATCATCTGTTTACACAGATTGTCACTTCATTTGAATGGGTATGAAAGACAGTAGCAAAAAAACTTTGTGTGTGTGTGTCTGTGTGTGTGTGTGAAAGGCAGATAGAGTAAGCCACCCTGAATGGCTTCCTGGAAACTCTGGAAAGATTAAGGGCTGGAGGCTAAAACATATGAAGAAAGGTTACAGGAATTGCAACTGTCTGGTCTAGTGAAAGGAAGGACTAGAGGTGACATTGATAGCACTGTTCCAATATTTGAGGTGCTCCTACAAAGACAAGGGGGTCAAACTATTTTCCAAAGCACCAAAAGGCAAGACAAGAAACAATGGTTGAAAACAAATCAAGAAGAGAAGCAACCTAGAACTAAGAAGAAATTTCCTAAAGGTGAGAGCAATCAACCAATGGAATGGTTTGCCTTCAGAAGTTGTGGGTGCTCCTGGAGGAGGCTTTCAAAAAGAGACTGGACAACCATTTGTCTGAAATGGTATAGGGTCTCTTGCTCGAGCAGGGGATTGGACTAGATGACCTCTGAGGTCTCTTCCAACTCTGTTATTCTATGTTCTTTTGTAATTTTGAACCAGAATTGGTAAGACTGCAGCCTTAATTTTGCCAGGCTACCATTTATATATGCATTGCAAATTGGAGCAATTATGTGCGTCCAGAATATTGACAGATGATGTCAGAACCCATATCTACCTGCTCTCTTGTTTCTCCTTCCTCTTGTTTCCCTGACCCAAATTCCATTCTCTTCTCTCCTTGGGTTCTGCCATACTCCTGGAGGGGAGGGGGGAGTGATCGCGGGTTTATTGCCTTAGCTTCCTCTATCGCTACAATGTAACACTTTGCTTTCCTGCATTATTTCTCTCTGTATTTTCTTCTCTCTAACTGTCAACTAGCAAAGGGGGGAGGAAGAAAGGAATGTAACCTCTGGCAACTGGCTTATCTCTCCGCTCTGAAGAGAAGGTGCAAAACCCCCCCTAAACATCGCCATTACAACCAGAGCTGGCCTGATGTTATCTCCCCTTTCCCACGATGGACTTAACACTTGGGGATTGGTCGATTTGAATTGTCCGGATGAACTATAGCAGGGGTAGTCAACCTTGGCTCTTTTATGATTCGTGGACTTCAATTCCCAGAATTCCTGAGACAGCTTAGCCGGCTCAGGAATTCTGGGAATTGAAGTCCACGAGTCATAAAAGAGCCAAGGTTGACTACTCTTGAACTATAGGATGGGGTTTTGCTTGGGAACACTTGGTTTTTAGTATCGCCTGTTCACCGCCCTGAGTCCCGCAAGGGAGATAGGGCGGTATATAAATTTAATAAATAAATAAAATAAATAAACCTATCGATCTGCGCGGGAAAGCCTCAGATCCTGTCTAGTATGCCTGCAATCAGCTTCTCCTAATAAAAGTTTCTTTTGGAAGAGCTTGCTTCCATGAGGTCTGCTTTCTTGGGATGAGGTTTTGAAGTGGGCCCTGACAGATGACTTCATTTATGCATTCATTCATTTGCGCCCTTTATATTCCACTTTCTTGTTCTATTAAATAGCTGAGATACTTAACAGCAGGGAAAGTGCAAAAATAAAAATACAAAATAAAAGCTCTATTTGCAAAGGTTTCTCATAAATAGGCAATAAAAATGTTATTGAGGAAAGGTTACTTATCTACAATTAATTGTTTTTGCATTGTTACTTTTTCACTACTACTTTGTTATGTATAATCTGCTTTTATGACTTTGTGTGGTTTTATTCATTTATTTATTTGGTAAATTTATATAGCTGCCCATCTCACATATGTGACTCTGGACAGCAACCAAATAACTGTGATATCATTCACGGGTGATATAAGAATCAGACTTCTTACACTGTTTCTTTTGAAGATAAGGCAACTGTTTAACATATCCAGTTCAGAGTGCAGAAAGCCAGTTTGGTGTAGTGATTAAGGCATCAGACTAGAAACCGGAAGAGTGTTCATTCTAGTCCCATCTTAGGCACAAAGTCAGTTGTATAACCCCAGGCCCATCACTTTCCCCCCAGCTCTAGAAAGGAGACAATGGCAAACCACTTCTGAAAACCCTGCCATGAAAACTGCAGGAACGTATCCAGGCAGTCTGCAAGAACTGGACATTACTGAATGGAAGAAAAAGTAAATTCAGGGTGCAAGGCAACTCTTACACATTCCTATCTTGAGGCCAAAAAAGAACTGTTCAGTCTTGCAACAATGCAGATACCAGTGAAAGAAATGCATCACAGGGATGACTGCATCTGCAGTGAGATGGAGATAGAATAAGTATCTAATTTATTCAACCTAGAAATAAATAAATAAAAAATGACAGTGAGAACAATCAACCAATGGAACAGATTGCCTTCAGAAGTTTTGGAAGCTTCATCACTGGAAGCTTTCAAGAAGAGATTGGACTGCCATCTGTCAGAAATGGTGTAGGGCAATGGTGGCAAACATATTGCACGTGTGCCAGAGGCGGCACTCAGAGCCCTCTCTGTGGGCACATGCACCATTGCCCCAGCCCCACCTCCCCCCACAGCCTCCTCCTCAGTAGCAGCACCTCTGGAGGAGAGTCGCGGCCTGTGTGGAGCAATGCAGCCATGGACGTGGCAGTCAGGAAGCAGGGACAAGACTCTGCCCTTGCGCCCTGTCGTGCGCAGTTGATGTTACAGGGTGCAGGCAGAGGACGTGGCTGCCATGGCACTACATGGCCGCCTGGGTGATCTGTGGCAGGCCGTGGAGGTGGTAGGTGGCCCTGCGGGGGGGGGTGTTGGATGGGGGGTGGGGTGGTTTTGGGGCACTCAGTCTCTAAAAGGTTCACCATCACTGGTGTAGGGTCTCCTGCATGGGTGGGGGGTTGGACTAGAACTAGATCTTACAAGTCCCTACCAACTCTGTTATTCTATTCTATTCTGCTCCAGGAAATGATAACCCTACAGAGACCCTATGATATCACTAAATTTATCTGCAAATATAGCTGTTCTAAAACATGAAAATAACAGACGAGAGGGAGAGGGAAGGCCAGCTGTTCATACGTGGCTATTTTAAAGCATGGATTCTGCCCCAGAACCTCTCCCTCAATTGATTAATGTAGCCAATTAATCAATATTAATTGCAATTGTAATTCTAATTGTGATTAAAATATACATCACATTCAGACTTTTTGAACAGTGGTACCCAGAACTAGACACTATATTCCAAGTGGGTCTAAGGCCCAACCTTTTGACATGATTTGGACTCTCTGCATGTGAGCCAAAAATAACACTTGCCTTTGCAGCATATTGTTAGCTTATGTACTTCTTGTGAGCTACTGTAAAGCCCAGAACCCAAATGAGAGAGAGAACTTCTTGAATGCTTCTTAGAGAGGGTAAACTTGAATGGAGCCATTTCAAATATTATTTGGAAAAGGAACATAAAATCTTATTTGTGAGCAACCCTCTAATTTTGGTAATATATAGTTTGGACCTCAAAAAGACAATTAGTGGCTAATAATTTCATAAAGGGAAAAATAATTTAAACAAGCGACAGAAATGTTTTATGTTCTTCCAATGGACTTAAGCCAGGGAAGAGAGGAGAAAATTCTTGACTGAGCCCAAACATGATTTCTTTGTGGAATCCTTAAAAAAAGACCCCATAGGGGTTTTTTTCCCCCTCATACAAAATCTTCATTGGAAGACAAAGCTTCAGCAGAAAGAAGGGGGCTTGTAGCCACTGAAGAAACTGAAGAAAGTTTTATCCTGGGGAGATTTAAAAGAGGAGGAAAAAAGATGTGCAGAGCAGCATGTGCTAGTAAGTAAATGAAATGAACAGTGAGACATGGCGTCAGACAGTCCAAGAGTTAGCATACTCTGGCAGAGATCTGTAGCATACCTCTCCTGTGGCCAGCATCAAGCTAAAAGGCTTCCACTCGAATGCCTCAGATCAAGTAAGTTTGTTTAAGATGCATAATTCATGAAGGTTTCATAACACCATCCTTGAATAGCTTTTCACTCACTACCTGCACGATAGGAGCTGACACAGCATGGAGACTCCGGACGTCTGGTGTTAGGAGGCTGTCGGGTTCAACAAAGGGCAGCATAAATTAATCTTCACCTTCACAGCATTCATGGTGAGAATGGTTCCTCTTCCCATCAATTCCTAGGTCATCTGGTGCCATGTTTTTTTTTTCCTCTGAAATGAATGCTACACATATCCTTTAGCTTTGAAATTTAAAGTGTCTTAAATTCTTTAAAAAATAGTCATATGGTAGCTTTCGCACAGTAGATGTGAAGCTGAATAAACTACATGTCTAGCAACCATTCATTTAGTGACTGTTTAAAGTTACAAGAGCACTGAAAAAAGTGGCTTATGATCATTTTTCACAGTTATGGCTGTTGCAGCATCCCCACGGTCACTGGATCAGAATTGGGAGGCTTGGCAACTGACTCATATTTACGATGGTTGCAGTGTCCCGGGATCATGTGATCACCTTTTGCGAACATCTGACAAGGGAAACCAATGGGGAAGCTAGATTCACTTAACAACCATGTTACTAACTTAACAACTGCAGTGATTCATTTAACAGCTGTGACAAGAAAGGTCATAAAAAGAGGTAAAGCTTTCTTAACTACTGTCTCACTTAGCAACAGAAATTTTGGGCTCCTAAGGATGGACTTCCGGACCGCGCCCCCCCGCCGCAGGGAGACGGAACCGCCTAGATGGTTCCGTCCCAGGCGACTGATGGACCCTGAAAGGTTCCTGACGGAGCTTGGGCCATATCCGGAGGATCTGGTCCACGACTCGGCGGAAAACCAGGCGGCGGCTTGGGAGACAACTGCCGCCGCTGCATTGGACCGA
>NW_015387377.1:169812-172934 GCF_001527695.2 Protobothrops mucrosquamatus | reverse complement strand
CAAGCAATGTCGGCTGGCGACCCCCAGGGGGAGGGCCTTCTCTGTGGGTGCCCCTGCCCTCTGGAACGAACTACCCCCCGAGATCCGGATCATTCCGGATCTCCTTACTTTCCGCCGCGCCCTCAAGACATGGCTTTTCCAACAAGCGGGCCTGGCCTAGGGAGGATTTTTAAATTGGGTTTTTTAGAAATTTTAATTATCACAACACTAAAATATTGGTTTTAATTTGGTTTTATTCGGTGGGGTGTGTGGGTCTCTCTTTGTCTTTTAATAATGTTGTGAGCCGCCCTGAGTCCTTCGGGAGAAGGGCGGGATATAAATTGAAATAATAATAATAATAATAATAATTATTATTATTATTATTGTTGTCGTAAGTCAAGGACTACCTGGGAGGTAAGTAGATAGTTGTGTTTCTTTCTCATATGTGGATAAAGCTTAAATATGGTAGTTGCTTCTGACCCACTGTGTAACCCACTGTGTTGGACTGGGACAGAGCAATATAGATGGATCTTGGACTGATTGCACAAAGCCATTCTTAAATTTATATAAGCTCCATGCATATTAATAGTGGACAAAAAAAGTGGAAAAAAAGGTATCTTTGTTGTAAAAGAAGAAATTCTGCTGTGTAAACAAGCCCCAAACAAGGCAGAAAACTAAAATTTCAAAACATAATGAAAATGTTCTGGCATTCGCTGAAAATTAATGCCCTGATCCGTGGCCATTGCCATGGCCATTGATCCTTTGATGCTTTTTACCTATTTTATCTGTCATCTTGATTTCCTATTGCTCTATCACAATGGTGTTAAAAGCATCTGAGGAGGGAGGGAGGGGTTGTAAACAAAGAGAGAGGGCGACTCGTTCCAAGCAGCAGTCTTGCAGAGCTGGGAACCCAAGAACTGAATTTAAAGATGATTAAAACTTTCTTACAGATCTTCCCCATCAACTTGAAAGGCCAGGATGGAAAGAACAAGACTCTTTTGTCTGGCCCTTTTGAGATTTGATAAGTCTCCAGTAAGGCTGTCTGTGTTTTACAGAAACACTTTAGCTATTATAAACATTTTGAGAGAGAGCAAGGTAACTTGCAAAAAATGATAATTTATGCAACCAATTTTGTTTGTCCTGATACAGACGTTGCCCACATGTAGAATTTAATTTCTTCTACTTTATGAATCAATGCACATAATCTGTGCTCCTAACAATTAAGGACAACCCTAGGCACACCTTGTGTTTAGCTTTGCAGCTGTTTCCTTTGTTTCTTTCTCTCCCCCCTTTTAAAACATGCATGTCATTTATAGCAGAACAAAATGTGAGAGTACTTGAATGTTACCTTCAGGTTGCCCATGGGAGGCACATTTAAGGCACATGCCAGAGAAATACAAAATAAGGGAAGATGTTAGTCTAGAATCTGGTGTAGAAGACAAATCACCCAGGACAGAATCCACAAGATAGACATTGGCTAAGATAGTATGTCAGACTATTTGATGATTCACTGAAGACAAATTCCTTAAAGGGCTTTCAGCCACTCTAAAGCCAACCATGGAGAGGCTATATTCTATTCTTGACATGTTAAAAGAAGAGATTTATAAAATGGCTTTCAACAGGAGTCATAAAAGTTAACATTCACCCCCTAAGCCATATGTGGGATCCTGCACATTATTCACTGGCCTCACCATAGGATACATAAATTTAAGCTAACGATTGGCCAGCACGATATTGATGTATGAAGTGGTCGAACATGGTCCAATATGTTCTTTTTTTTAGACATACCATCCCATTTCACGCTCAGTCCTTCTTGAGTGATTTTTAGTTCCCACAACTCTTCTTTTATTGGTAAAATATATTTTATACATCTTCAAAACATTGAATTGTTCCAAACTATGTTATGTCATTCTCTAGGATTTCTATTAGATAATAGAACATAAAATAATAGAGTTGAAGGGACTTTGGAGGTTTTCTATTCCAACCCTCTGCTCTAGCAGGAGACCTTACCATTTCAAACAAATGGTTGTCCATCTCTTTTTGAAAGCCTCCAGTGATGGAGCACCCACAATTTCTGAAGGCAAGCGGTTCCTGGTTAATTGTTCTCACTTTTAGGAAATTTCTCCTTAGTTCTGGGTTGCTTCTCTCCTTGATTAGTTTCCAACCCTTGTTTCTTGTCTTGCCTTCTGGTGCTTTGGAAAAGATTTTGACCCCCTCATCTTTTAGGAGCCCCTCAATTATTGGATCAGTGCTATCATGTCACCCCTAGTCCTTCTTTTCATTAGACTAGACGTACCCAATTTTTGTAACCATTATAGTTGGCATATAGCTGGCCTGCGCATCACCCTAACCTTTTTCCTAAGGAAGCACCATAGAGATGACATGACCCTCTTCACAGAGTATAAAAGACAGATGATTCCACTTGTCAACCCCTTTGTGTTAGACTGAGTCCAGGAGTTATACTGACTGATAGAGGCTTTTGCTGCATGCACAACACTTACTCGCTTAGCAACCATTCAGAGTTATGACAGCATTGAAAGAGTAACTATATGAGTCCTCACACTTATGACTATTGCAGTATCCTCAAGGTCATGTGATTGAGATTTGGGCACTTTGAAACCAGCGAGCATTTACAACTGTCACAGCATCTCACAGTCACACTTCACAACTGACTCCCAACAAGCAAAGTCAATGGAGAAGCTGGCAGCAAAGTCACAAGTAGCCATCATGTGATGTCTCCCTTAAGAACCATAGATGATTTCATTTAAGAACTGCAGCCTTAGTGATGTGATTTTTTTCACTTAATGACACATTACTTAGCGATGGAGTGTCTGTCCCAATTATGGTCATTAAGGAAGGACTATTGGTAGTAGTCTAGCCTAGTTGAGTCTAGTAGTCCTTTTCAGCTACTAGAATTGCAGAGTGGGATCTTGAGGCAATGCAGAGCAATTTTGTTCAGTTTTAAAAGTGTGGGATGAGAGCACTGTATTATTCTGTGAAACTCTTTTGAAGGAATGCTTCACATAAACATGTGCTGAACTGAAGCACCCCCAACCTTTTCAAAATTTTGCACAAATCCTAGTATATAGGTTATGTTAGGACTGGTGCTTAAGTTGAAATGTACTTTTTGGAAGTTACTTTTA
>NW_015387377.1:165474-168032 GCF_001527695.2 Protobothrops mucrosquamatus | reverse complement strand
AGCAATTTTGTTCAGTTTTAAAAGTGTGGGATGAGAGCACTGTATTATTCTGTGAAACTCTTTTGAAGGAATGCTTCACATAAACATGTGCTGAACTGAAGCACCCCCAACCTTTTCAAAATTTTGCACAAATCCTAGTATATAGGTTATGTTAGGACTGGTGCTTAAGTTGAAATGTACTTTTTGGAAGTTACTTTTAACTCCCTTGCTTCATCCATCATTTCTATTGTCCTCCATACATCTTTGGTTGCCCTAAATGATATATTTAGGAAACTATAATTCTGACTCATATTATCCCGGACAGTGATATTTTAGCTCCAATAGACAATATCCTCCAAATAATGATCATTGAAACTTCCCCAAAAGTTCATGCTATTTTGAGGCTTCATGGAATATTCAACCTTAGAAAAACTCCATAAATCATTTCTAAATTGGTGTTCAGGCCTCAGCTGGGTACAGCATGTTAAAGTTGAAAGCACAAGTAGGCTACAAACTTCTGTAAAGTTTGTGAAGATTTGTTTTTTTTTTTTTACAAAAGCAATGCCACTTACTGATAAGTATTCTGAAACTTTTGCATTGTTGTGGGACTTGTTCTGCCAACCTTAAAAAAAAAAAGAAAATGCAGTTCCTTAATTAATAGCCACAAGAAATCCATAAAAGTAGAACAGCTCACAAGCTTCTTTTGTTTGGTAGCTCAAGACCAGTGATGGCAAACCTTTTAGAGACCGAGTGCCCAAAAACAATTACCATCTCTGGCTTGCACCCCTCCCTGTGATGTGGCAGGAGATAATCTCAATACAGCTGACCTTTTCTTCTGATGAGAAAGAGTTGTGAGCTTTGCTTTTTACCACCTCAAGGAGTTTTGAACCTGTTCTTGCCATCTAAGGATGTACTACCGGTACCCAGCATTTCTGAAGGCTGTTTTCCTTCCAGAGGCTCTACTTCAGCACCATTTGATTACTGTAGGAGCTCCTGGTGGGTACTTCACTAGGTGTTCTGTTAAAACCTCATGAATACAACCACTATTCCAGCCTTGTCCCCTTTAATGCCATATTTAAAAGTTCAGTGCAGCTTTTCATTGCCATATCTCTCTCTTCTGACACCGTACCCTCCATAATTCTTAGTTGTCAAACAAAAGGTAAAAGTTAAAGCCTTACCATGTTTGTGTAAAAGAAAAAAGTTAGGTGAACCACGTAACTGCCTGTTGTCAGGTCAAATGCAAGGCACATATACTTGTGTGCTTTTACTTGAATGGCTTTGAAATGGATAAAAATGTAAAGAAGTATGTATACAATGCACAGATTTTAGCCCGAAGAAAGGTGGACTGTTAAAAGAACCTTTAAATTCATATTTTTGACACCCGCTTCATCCTACTTTTTGACTATAGGAAGAATGCTTGTGTTATCACAGACTCACTAGCTTCACTTCACAAATTCAGTATGCAAATTAAGAAATGTGGAAAAAATCAAAAGATTTTGTTCCAGGAATATCTCATCTTTCTTCCTAGAGATCAAGGTGTTTTTTTTTTAAAGACAGACTTTTTTTCTTAATTTTATCACCAGAAAGAAATGTTGCAGTGTAGGTTGCACTGAAAAGAGAGTAAGCCCCCTTAGACTTCCCACCTTAATCGCTATACCACTGGTTTGTAAACTGTTTAACTTTAACCCAATTACCCCTTTTTCTGGTTTCAAATAATGTCATTACTTTCACAAAGTGAATAGATTCTGTTGTTTTACACAAGCGTCTTTGCAGCAGTAGGTCCAAATTGGATCCTTAAGTCACAAACAAGCAGTTACAAATTGCTCCATTACCCCAGGATATGCCAAAATTACCTCCAGTTTAAGAACCACTGTACTATATACTACATTGGTCAGAAACATTTAGCTTTATGCAGGAATCCTCAGGAGTGTATGTATTGACACAGTGTGTGTATCAACAACTCTGTAGACCCAGAGCTATATTTTTAAGCATCAGCCAGACTGGTAAAGGATTCTTTTGTAATAGATTGAGACATTGTCAGAATTCCAGTTGGTGGATCCCCTCTTATTGGTGGCTGCTTCCAATAAATGCATTTGACAGCCTTTCCTAAACTTCTGCCTTGGTGCCATATTAGTTTAAAGAAGATTTTTGCTTTTCTTCGAAGCAAAGGAGTGAACTGTGAAGCACACACAAATATATGTCATCTTTGGCATGGGAGTTAAGAATGTACCTTTTAGAGTGGATGTGGAATTGATTTGCTTTGGCAGATTACCAAGAATGTTTCTAAGAAATATTTTATTTTTCGTGCTTTAGTTATTCTAAGTGTGTTATGCTTCACCTACTTCATTTTTTAAAAAAATAACCTGGTATTATTTAAATTAAGTGTTAATTATTTATTTTCTTCTTCTTCTTCTTCTTCTTCTTCTTCTTCTTCTTCTTCTTCTTCTTCTTCTTCTTCTTCTTCTTCTTCTTCTTCTTCTTCTTCTTCTTCTTCTTCTTCTTCTTCTTCTTCTTCTTCTTCTTCTTCTTCTTCTTCTTCTTCTTCTTCTTCTTCTTCTTCTTCTTCTTCTTCTTCTTCT
>NW_015387377.1:160689-165158 GCF_001527695.2 Protobothrops mucrosquamatus | reverse complement strand
CTTCCTTCCTTCCTTCCTTCCCTAAGAAAATCCCTAAGATTAGCTGATCTTGGATTGTAGTCCTTTGTATGGATATTGGATAACATTGGAAATACAACAGAAGAAAAATATATAGCTTGGTTAGTATTGGGCTCTTGATGAGACTGTTCAATAACCTTCTAAAACTGTCTTTTATAAAGTCACCCTCCAGATCTGGTTCACTTGCTCTGCATTTGTGTTTTCTTCCCCTCTTTCTTCTCAGTCCATCACCACTAACCTCATTTAATTATCTGTTAATGAGACTGTCCTTAAATCAAAAACCTTTCTTTTTTCTGAGGACTTTTGCAAATTTCTAGGGAACCAGCAAACTATTGCAACTTGTTTCTGTTACAAGAGATCTACAAAGTACATCCTATGTTCCATGCAGATGTGATCATTATTTATTAATTGTTCAATTTCAGGAATTACTTTATCACAGAAATTGGGGTGGAGACCTAGAAGATAATGAGAACTCAGCAAAAGCATACTGATGCTTAGAAATACCTATACAGCAAAAATTAGTTTCCTAGAAACTTTAATGAGTTAGACCTTTCTTTGATAGGAAAACTAATAAAAATAAAGAGCTGGCAGGGTCCAGAGGCAGGCTTTACTAGTATACTTAGCAAACAGAACAGGTAAATATGCCTTTAAGAAAAGCTTTAAATAACAGTAGTCAAAGGTAGCCACACATTGAAAAGCAAGATTAGAAACATTTATTGGAAAGTTTAGGCAGGGCTTTTTTTCTCATAGAACGCCCAGAACGGAGTTCCAGCACCTTTTTGGGATGGAACCTTGTAGGGTAGGCAAGGCGGGTTGTATGACGTGTGTGAGTTCCGGCACCTTTTTTTTTTTTTTTTTTTTTTTTTACAAAAAAAGCACTGTTAAAGCAGTGAACATGATCTGTCTCAGGGAGAAGGGTTGAGTTGGGTCCAATCTGAAGGAAATGCTATCTTCTCATCCTATGGGCTGAGATGTTCTTCATCTTTTTTGTTTTTCCAGGTAATAGCCTTGGTTGATGAGACTGGATCTGGAGAATCTTTAGTGTGTATGTGAAGGATTTCCATATCTTGACAGGAGTTTTTAAAGGTTTTATTTATTTATTTATGTTATTTATATTGGCTAATTTCTCAGTGATAGATGCACTTAGTCAATTTCAACTCAAGTGTCAATATCAATCAATCAGAATTGAGCTGGAAGGGACCTTGGAGGTCTTCTAGTCCAATCCCATGCTCAAGCAGGAGATTCTATACCATTTCAGACAAGTGATTGTCCAGTCTTTTCTTAAAAACCTCCAGTGATGAAGCATCCACAAGCTGTTCCACTGGTTAATTGTCCTCACTGTTAGGAAGTTTCTCCTTAATTCCAGATTGCTTTTCTCCTTGATTAGCTTCCATCCATTCTTTCTTGTCCTGCCCTCTGGTGCTTTGGAAAATAAGTTGACTCCCTCCTCTTTGTGGCAGCCTCTCAAATACTGGAATACTGCTACCATGTCTCCCCTAGTCCTTATTTTCTCTGACTAGCCATACCCAGTTCCTGCAACTGTTCTTCATATTTTTTTGTCTCCAGGTCTTTAATCATCTCAGTTGCTCGTCTTTGCACTTTTTCCCAAAGTCACAACATCTTTTTTGTAATGTGTTGACCAAATCTGGATGCAGTATTCCAGTTACGGCCTTTCTAAGGCTTTATAAAGCAGTACTAATACTTCACGTGATTTTGATTCTATGCCTCTATTTATACAACCAAGGATTGTATTAGCTTTTTTTTTTTTTTACTGCCGCCACACACTACTGGCTCATGTTTAAGGTCCCTCTCACAGTTACTGTTTTTGAGCCAGGTTTCACCTAATCTGTACTTGTGCCTTTTTCCTGCCTAGGTGTAAAACCTTGCTTTTCTCCACATTAAATTTCATGTTGTTGGATAGGGCCCATTGTTCAAGTCTGTCAAGATCTTTTTGGATCCTGAGCTTGTCTTCTGGGGTGTTGGCTATTTTCTGCCGGCTTAGTGTCATCTGCAGATGTGATAAGTATGATAGGAAAAGCTTAAGTAGTCCTTCAGCTTTACTGCTTAGAGTTTACTGACAGGTCAGGGATGACCAGGGTCAAGTGGCAAGGGTGGCATAGAGGCTTTTACTTTCTAACACCATTAAATGATTTATTTGACTATGCTCCATTATTGTCAATAGAGTACCCTTCTAGAAATACAACACCATACATTGAATTAGTGCTTGTGAACTACCATTCAGCAATAACAAGCTTAATAAGAGACAAACAAAATAATACCAAGAAATCGTACAGAAAGAATGCACAGAAGGAATAAACACAGACACAAAAATCACACATGCACACATTAAAACTAAACATAACAAACATTTGTTCACCAATCATTAGAATTACAATTGTGCTGACAGGCACAGTTAATATTAAAGTGACAACATTCTGATTTTAACAATTGCAGCCATGACTAAATAGTTTTGGAGACCTCCAACCTGAAACTAGGATTTCTTAACTTAGTGGCCAAAGCTTTATGGTCCAGTTATCTCCCCACTCTGGGAAGGAGAAAACAAGTAATCTCTGTAGGCACTCTCTCCTTTATTCCCGTTCCCCCCCACCACCTACAGAGTAGAGAAATTGGAGAGGAAGAGATTTCAAGAGAATAAGCTGTTTGTTCTTCTACACATTAAGAGTAATACAATTGCACCAGCAGCAGGAAAGGGCCAGACAAATGAGTGAGAGCTTGTTTTTTTTTCTCCCTCCCTATCACCACATACCAGACAGATTGAACAGAAAGGGATTTCAAGAGAGTAAGCTGCTGCGTAGCACACATGCCTCCCAAACTTGGGCTATGGTGTAATTATGCCCCATATAAGCAAATGGCTTTTGATGTAGCACTGACTTGCTGTACAAGCCAGTAAGCAGGCACCCTAATATTCCAAAAGGTAGGAGTGGCTAGGAGGCAAATAAAAGCCAAAGTGTGAAACTTAGTAATCTTGTCTCTTTCTAGCCAGAAAGTGCAGTCATGATCATGTGATTTCTCACTTAGCAATCACTTTGCTTAGTGATGGAGCTGCTGGTTCCATCTAGGGTTGTTAAGTGAGGACTTCTTGTATAATAGTAATAGTAATAGTAATAGACTGTAATATAATTTTATGTATTTATTTATTTAATATCCTACCTTTATTATTTTAACAAATAGCTTAAAGCAGTGAACATACCTAATACTCCTTCCTTCCCCTGTTTTCCCCACAACAACAACCCGGTGGGATGGGGTAGGCTGAGAGAAAGCAAATGGCCCTTAGTTATCAAGCTGACTTTCGTGCCTTAGGAAGGACTAGAACTCACACTCTCCTGGCTTATGTAATATAATTGCAAGAGGCAATATAAGGAAAGTTCTTTCTTTACCTTTGTTAGTCTGGAAATGTATGGCTCTTGTAATCCTGAGAGGCATCAGATTGGGGAAGACTGATTAGACTCATTAATCAGATCCATCCATCTATCCATTCCAGTTTATGCTCTACATTTCTATGTGGTTCACTGACATGACAGCAGCTTTTTCCAATCAGTTATCCTGATATATTGGATTCAATGCCCTTGCAAACTAAGGGTTATCAAAGGGCATTGGGTTGACAAAATCTACAATAGATAGCAGTGGGGAATATATACTTTTGGGGAAAAGAACCTTAAACAGAATGCAGAGAACTAGCAGCTTCCCAAATCCTATGGAGTCACTGGAATATAAATTTAATATTTTATTATGATTCATTGCACAGTCAGCCAGCTGTTTTGGCTGGATTTGGCATTTCTGTCCACTTATCGAGTCCTTCCCAATGACCTGGGACAGGCATTGTTATCTAATGGTATTAAAGTATCTTCACAGGTTGTAAGCTGTTCCAAGTAAAGTTGCCTTTTGCAACTGACTGATGGTGATTTAACCAATGCTAGTGGTGTTCAAGGGGTGATCTAGTTGTTTTGGAATTGCAACCAAGGTGCCTATTACTATTGGTACTATCTTTGCTTTTTTTCTTTGCCACAATTGTTCCACTTCTATTTTTAGGTCTTTGTATTTTGTGATTTTCTCCAGTTGTTTCTCTTCTATTCTGCTGTTTCCAGGTACTGCAACATCCACTATCCAGACTTTCTTTGTCTGTCTAATACAGTGGTTCTCAACCTTTCTAATGCCGTGACCCCATAATACAGTTCCCCATGTTGTGGTGACCCCCAACCACTTATACATCGCCGGGTGCCAGGGGCGTGGTCAAGTGGGCGTGGCCACCAAGTGGGCGTGGCCACCATGTTGTGTAGGCAGAATCTGCCCAATATTTGCTGAAATACATTGCACTCAGATTTCATTCTGGGAATGAAATATTAAAAAGGAAAAGAGCAGAAGAAATCAACTTTTATTCCCCATTTTCAAACCATCTTCCTGGAAGTCATAACATGTAATTAAGCACTTCA
>NW_015387377.1:138008-158371 GCF_001527695.2 Protobothrops mucrosquamatus | reverse complement strand
TGCGCCTGCGCTCTTCACACGCCTCCTGCAGGGCATGTTTGGTAAAGTTCCTGCATGCAGGCTGCCGCCAAGCAGAGGGAGTAGCACAGCTAAGGAAAAGGGTAAAAAAAAAATGGCAGACGGCGTTGTTTGGCGACCCCTGTGAAATGGTCGTGCGACCCCAAATGGGGTCGCGACCCACAGGTTGAGAACCGCTGGTCTAATAGATAATAGTTACATCTGGGATGTTATGTGGTAGGTACTTATATGTTTGAATCCTAAGCACTTTAGCAGCTTCATTTTATATTACTTTTCTAGTTTCAGTTTTTGCTTGCAGCAAATTGTAGTAGTAATAGTAATAGTAATAGTAATAGTAATAATAGTAATAATAATAATAATAATAATAATAATAATAATAATAATAATAATAATAATAAAGTTGGAAGGGACCGTGGAGGTCATCTAGTCCAACCCCCTGCTCAGGCAGGAAACCCTATACCATTTCAGACAAATGGCTGTCCAGTCTCTTCTTAAAAATTTCCAGTGTTGGAGCATTCACCGCTTCTGGAGGCAGGTTGTTCCACTGATTAATTGTTCTAACCAGAGATTCCAATGCACTTTGTCATGCTTCTGCTAGTAACTTATCTTCATGATTTTCTTGGAACATTTAACTCAGCAGCTCCCAACCTTTTCTATACCCTGCACCCCTAGAATGCTTTTGATACAGTCTCGTACCCCTTATAAAAGTTCAAAATAACGGCAACAAATTATGCATATACTGTACACTATAATTTTGAAAACCCAAGTTTTCGCACCCTCTGGAATATCATCTTGCACCCCGGGGTGTGTGAGCACCCCCAGTTGGGAACCCCTGATTTAACTAGATAGTGCACTGTTTCTTAAGCTTCTTTGCAGAAGCAGCTTTTGCTATCTGTTGCTTCTTCTCTGTTCTGGCATTGTATGCATTTGTTCTTAAGGCTTGGTCTTGTACAGCCAGAATTAGTTTCTCTGTCTCTATCTTCAACTTTCCTGCTCCTAAATGTTGTCAGTTCTTGTTATTTCCTTTGTCTGCTAATTTTTTATGTATTGGCCAAGTAATAGTTGCCTTGCCATTAGTATTTTCCATTCTTCGTCTGGTCTTTCTTGTAGGCCTGGTTTTTTTTATTCTTTTCAGTATTCAGTAAGCCCTCAAGGTTTGCTAGCTTCAGTGCATCTTCTTCACTGTCCTTCAGGTATTCTTCCAATTCCCTTTTTTCTTCTATGTAACATTCCATACCGATCTATTTTCCTTGGTAAGTAGTGCCTGTCAATATCGCTGTGAGGATAAAGGGCATGATTCATTGTCATTATTTTTCTAGTCTTCCTATCCAGGGCTTTTAGCTCTTTTTGTGCCCAAATCCAACTATGTACCTAATGACTGTGTTTGGAATGTGACTCAAATTTCCAAAGACAAATAAACCCACTTGGGATTCCAGGAACAAAGTTTTATTGAAATACAGCTTTTGCAAAAGCTGGTGGACTTAACTCATGAAGGAGAAAAAGCCACACCCATAATTTTTAAAAACACATATTTATATCATCACACAAAACTGGTTCCTCCCCACCCCTATCGCACTCAACAGCCCACCTACTCATCTCGATCAGTAATCTGAAGCACCTAAACACAATAAATTTTATTCATATCCTCCCAAGAAAAAGCCCCTCGCACCTGTTGTACCTGTACCTTAACCATAACCTTTTGCTGGCATAAGCTCTATCTTTATTTTTGTGTTTCCTCTGCTTGCGGTTATGTCTAGCTTCTGTTGACCTACTTATGTGTACCACAGCAGCTATCTTGCATGTGCCAAAGCTCCTACTATTAAAAGCTTAAGTTACTCCATTTTATAATTGTTAAACTCACTCCTTAAAGCTTAGCTAAGATTATTAAGATTAAATGTCATTAAGCAATTTCTAATATATATATATATTTACCTCTTACAACTGGAATTCTGCAGATGTTAACTGCTTTGATGGTATTTCCTGTACTGAGTTTGGACTTTAAGATTTTGTTTACTCTGATGATGTATTCACTTCTAACCTTCTTCTTGACTTCAGTGTGCCTGATGTTGTCAGCTTGAAGGATGCCCAGATATTTTAACCAGTATCTGAGTGGTGCCTTTAAAAAGAAATGCAGAAGCAAATATTCTGCTACAGTTCCAAATCACTCCTGGAGCTAAGAAAAAGAAATGAAAGTATACAGAGTGGCTCAGCCTAGAGGATATTCCCACTGTGAGCTATATTGCGGTTACAAAAAGGCACCAGCAGAATGGGAGAGCGCATATTCCACACACAGCACCTGAGGTGTAGTAAACTTTGAAATGAAGCATATATCCACATTGCAGTAAAGAGGTTAAGAGTCTCCAGGTAAGAAACAGAAGATAGGGGCCTCAGAAACAGCAATTTATCTTTTCTGACTACCCTCATAAAAGAACACGGGAAATATTCCTTCTACTTTAATAATTATCTTTCACCCACAAACTCCAATACCTGAACCAAAAGGTGCTGCTTCTTGTTAGGATACTTGTAGGAAATGTAAAAATAGTACCTGCTTTGATGCATAGGATATTTATCCAGCTGTGTGATTCAACCATCCCAAAGGATAATGATTCTTCTCTCTACGATGTGGTCAACAAATAGTATTCTGTAGTGTGCTACATTTGAGAATTTCTTTTCTTAACTGTTTTTTATAAGGTGTGCTAAAAATAGATAGGAAAACTGGACAGACTGTAGCATGAGAAATTGAGAGATTTTTCTCTCCACCCCCCCACCCCAATTTAATCATGGCTTAAGTTCACCTTCCCAGCCTATGTTGATTAAGGCAGAATGTAATGTTACAGTACACGAAAACTGAAGGAAGACTTAAAAAATGAACGGATGACAGATATCTTCCTATAAAATGCATGGGAGGCCCAAAAGCAACAACAAACCTACCATTGTATTTCCTATAACTCATGGAGCCATGCTATATTGCAGGCTAACTCTGCCTACTGCCAGGAATTCGATCCTGACTGGCTCAAGGTTGACTCAGATTCCCATCCTTCTGAGGTTGGTAAAATGAGGACCCAGATTGTTGGGGGCAATATGCTGACTCTTTAAATCGCCTAGAGAGGATTGTAAAGCACTATGAAGTGGTATATAAGTCTAAGTGCTATTGCTATTGCTATAATTTTAAAACTGGATGTACCATTTTTTTTAATCAAAAGATGCACTGGGCATTTACGTAAGTAGTGAGACCAGGCTCAAAAAAACCAAAACCAAAAACAAAAAAAATGCAACCAAAATAACTGTCATGGTTCCGATTAGGGGAATACTTCAAAGAACCTCGAGGCATTGTTTACCTTAAAGTCCCTTTATTAGTACAGCACTCATCGACACGAACCTGGGGGGTGCCAAGATCTGAATTCCCCTCCCCTGAGCACATAATATTCAAGCAATTCCCTCCTCCCTTAGCAATCATAAATCACGTTCTCCAATCAGTTTGAAAGGCAAAGTTTCTCTTCCGTTCTGTAACTAATCCCCACACACATTCTTTCTCCTCCCCTCCCCGCATCATCTAATTTAACTCTAAAACTACCACACAGCTTATACAGAAAGTGGCTGCCTCTTCATATTTTGTCAAAGCAAGAACATCCAATGTTAGCAGCGTTGACAATAACATAAAAAGTTATTTTACATCATTTACCTTTACAGCTGGTTAAAATGAATGGAAGCGTTAATATGATTGCTCTTCAGTCCTGTATTAATAATTCTCCCCTTCTGACAGATTAAAAACTACAATATAATAACGCTTGGAGATCTCCGAAGGTATGTGTTTCCAATCGTATCCCTTTGCCATAAGATAGAGAACGACTCATTTTTCTTCTTTTTCATATGCAGACATCAACATGTGCTTCCATCCAGAGATCGCAGTCTTACTATGAACAAATAAGTAATGACCCTCATTTGAAAAAACTCATCGTGACACATATGAATAATATCTACTTCAGTCTCACACATACACATACTAGTCATTTTTCTTTCTTGTCAATTCTACCACCCTTGATGAAAAATCCTGATGAAAAGAATTGGGGAGAAAGAAATGGGTTCTTTCTCACCAGCACATACATTTTTAAACACCCCTGTCACTATAAATTAGTGTTGCAAAATATTACAGCTATGATACGTAGTCTTTCATCCCAAATCCTATCACTAAGAACACAGCATTAGCTATGGGGATTTTAGGTTTAAACAACTTCTTAATTATTATTTCCTAGTTAACTCTATTACTGATGGAATTCATCCACAAAATGAATTTATTTTATATGTTATTTGTATATAATAAGTTAGCCACAAAATTTTGAATATAATAAGTTATACGTATATAATATAAATTATGCATATATTTTATATGACAAAATAAAGCTGACGGGATGTGTGGGAATACCATTCATAACAAAACCATTTATTAATATATTCCTGCACCAAATATCCTTGAAAATATTTCTAGTAATTTGGTTGACTCTGAATCTGCCAATTATAAATCACTGCCACCATTTTGGAAATGGGAACAATTTTCTCAAATAGGAACAAGCCTATCATGAAATAATTGCCTTAGGGTATTCAAAATGGACATTTTCAGAGAACAGAGCAGTGTGTCATACAGTTTGCCCTGTATAGGAAAAGCAGTGGGGGGAAAAAAATCTTCATGCTTTAAAATATTCTAGCTGCCCATCAGATAAAACATTTAAAATTTACTTACTTTAAAAAAATATAAAGTAAGTAAAACAAAAAAAAATCTTAGTTCCTCCCACCTTCCCCAGATTGCCATAGGAGGCATATAACAATAAATGATCAGCAATACCAGCGCAGTAGGACCAAAAAATTATGCCATTTTCTTTGTTCTTCCAGAAATCAATGGGCTTGACACTTATTTACCCCCTGACACGATGCAAAGGGAGAGTTAGAAATAGGCAATCAGGAAGGAAAATGTAACTTAGATTGCCTGGAGTAATAAAAGAGAGAGAGAGAGGAACCAGGAGTTTTACCTCAGTCTAAACTGCCATATTTAAACACTCAATATCTAAACCACAGAATTATATTTCTCACAAGACTGTCAAGGTGCCAACCGGGCAAAATGACAACTTTAATAATTTTAAGAGTGCTAATATTTTAGGAGATAAATTTATAATGTATGGCAGAAACTTCGGAGTTTAAAAATGCTGTAGTTGGCAAAGTTTCCCTGGACGGCTAGTTAGCCTTACTATTACTCAGACTGTAGCATAATGGAAAGCAATGGTCTGGCACAACGGAATGTAAAATCCTGGTTCGGTCTGAATCCAAGGCAGAAGTGCCATTGGCATTTTGTTTCTGCGCCAAGCAGCATAACAGGAAGCCCAGCCAAACTACCCTACATGGAATGGCGTTTTTCCCAATATTCAAGCCTTTTGGGTGAGATAAAATATTCTATTATATTACAGTTTCTCCTCTCTCCCCATTAGGCTGTCAGGTGGTCTATCTTCTCAAAGTTAAGAAATTTTATTTTTTTTTCTTCCCACCGTCTGTCTCCACAGCTGGACATAGCCAAGTGCAACACTTCAGCCAAACATGTGGAGCTGCAGTTCCAAGGGGACTTGGAGTCAAAGGGTCTAGAAACTTGGCTGAACATACTGCAATGTATACGTTGCAGGCCTTTTAAACAACTTATGTGTGTGTGTGAGATTCTGTGTGTATGTATAGGTAGCAACATGTGTGAGCATTGGATGCAGCACTTTAAATTAGCTTCCTTGACAAGTTCTTCTCCCTTCCCCACCTGTTGTTTTTCTCAAAAACATGAAAAACATAACGTATGCATTCACACTGTAGGGTTTATTGCCATAAAGAGGCAATAAAGAAACAAAGAAGAAATATCTACTGGTTTATTCATTGCATTAAGATTTGTAAATGCTAGGAGAATGAACATGCAATTCCACTTCAGGGAGGTCCAGATCCTGAAAAGGTTAACGGAGCTAGCTCAGAGGAATCCAACCTTGGCAACTTTAAGACTTGTGCACTTCACCTCCCAGAATTCTCCAGCTAACTATGCTGGCTGGGGAATTCTGGGAGTTGGAGTCCACAAGTCTTAAAGCTAGTTGCTTTGTCTGCTGAAGGAATGGATAAAAACAACAAGAAAGAATCATGCACTAGCAGCCAATCAGGTTCCCCTTTTCTGAGAGGTTTTTATAGAGGAGAAGGGATAGGACTTTAATTCATGGGCATCTATGGTGATCATCAGAGGCTTTTGCGTTAGGGAGGATGGACCCCTTGTAAGTTGTATGTTGTATGTTGATGCCAGAGCACCATCTTGTTCTTTCCGTTTTGTCTTTGTTTTTCCTTATTCTTTTCTTCTTATTTCTTTTGTCTCCAATTACACATATTGTATTTTAGTGTTGTTACATTTTGAGCTACCCAAAGTTAAGAAGAATAGAGGAAGAATAGAATAGAGCTTGGAGGTCTTCTAGTCCAGTCCCCTGCTCAAGCAGGAGAACTTATACCATCTCAGACAAGTGACTGTCCAGCCTCTTCTTAAAAACCTTCAGTGATGGAGCACCCACGATTTCTGAAGGCAAGCTGTTCCACTGGTTAATTGTCCTCACTGTCAGGAAGTTACTCCTTAATTCCATGTTGCTTCTCTCTTTGATCAGTTTCCAACCATTGTTTCTTGTCCTGCCCTCTGGTGCTTTGGAGAGTAATTTGACCCCCTCTTCTTTGTGGCAGCCTCTCAAATACTGGAATACTGCTATCATGTCACCCCTATTTCTTCTTTTCTTTAGACTAGCCAAACCCAAGTCCTACAGCCGTTCTTCATATGTTTTAGTCTCCAGGCCTTGGATCATTGTCCTGAAGGCAGGACAAGAAGCAACGGGTGGAAACTAAGCAAGGAGAGAAGCAACCTAGAACTAAGGAGAAACTTCCTGACAGTTAGAACAATTAACCAGTGGAACAACCTGCCTCCAGAAGCAGTGAATGCTCCAACACTGGAGGTTTTTAAGAAGAGACTGGACAGCCATTTGTCCAAAATGGTATAGGGTTTCCTACCTGAGCAGGGGATTGGACTAGATCAGGGCTTTTCAACCTTTTCACCCATTGTACCACTTTTAGGATATGGCAATATTTGAGTACCACCAGTTGCCTAGCAAAGTGTTAAACACTTGATGACAAAAAAAAGAAAAAAGTGATAAAGTACAGGTAGTCCTCAACTTACAACAGTTCGCTTAGTGACTGTTCGAAGTTACAATGGCACTGAAAAAGTGCCCCCCCAAGGCACAGCCAAGCAAGACACCTGCCTGTCCACCCGGCGGCGCTCTTCCTCCTGTCCGAGGTTTTCATTGTTGTGAGCATTTCTGTTGAGGATTGGCAGCGGGGCTGGGATGGGGGGGTATTTGGTTTTTATCCCCCCCCCATCTGCTGGGTGTTTGCAGTAGGTTTTGGTCACTTCACATGACTCTGGGACACTGTGACCATCATAAATATGAATCAGTTGCCAAGCATCTGAATGTAAATCACAAGACCCTGGAGATGCTGCAATATTCCAGCTGATCGGCGCTTCTTCTGGGCTCAGCAAGGTCAAAGTCTAAACTCTGGAGGGATATTGTTTCAAAGGATATTCCAAACATTTTTCCAAAGTTCCAATATTTTTCTTTATTTTTAGGGGATTCAGTTGGTTTTATGTTTTTAGTTATCCAATAAAAACAATGTTATTTTGTATGAAATTGCATATTTTGTTGGAATTGGTTGTTCCTACTTTCCTTTCATTCAGTTTTCTTCAAAGATGCCACCATCAGTCTGTGCCTTAATTTTTCTATGACTTTTACAATTGTTTTGCTCTGTGTTGTATATTGCTTGCAAACTTATTATTTTCTTATTTTTCCATTTTTGCTGCTTTATGGTTTGCAGATTGCTAATATCTTTTCAAAATTGGTTTGTTTTAAGTTCCAGTCTAATTTTCCATTTTGGCATCTGATTTTTGGAAGGGCATCTTGTTTTCAATTTATAAAGCAGTTACTATTGTTACTATGTTTTTTGTGAGGCTGTATATGAGCTGAATAGTCTCTTTGATGGTTTTCTACATTATCGACTGGGCAACCATATTTTCATCATGAAAAAATGTTATTTAAATGATTCTTTTTGAAGAGTTAGTAAAGGATGTTCGCCTTATAGTAATTCTGTTTCATTATTTTGTATTCAAAATTTTTATTGGCAGCAGCCAACTGGATGCTTATTTTGACTTGTTCTCCTACACGTTTTCTAGCACATTTTCAATTTCAAGCCATCTGTTTTCAATATTTATTTTCAATTTTTGTTCCCATTCATTAATTTTAGTGTTTGCGAAAGCTTTTTCTTAATAAAGCATCCCTGATGCACAAGTCATTGTTCTATGTTACACTATTTGATTCTGGGAATTTTATATTCCAAATTACATTCATTTGTTTCTGTAAACTACAAGTTGAGATATAGTAGTATTTTATAATTTCTTGAATTCCACTGAGTCCAATTTTTTTGACAGTCTCATTCCAGATGCTTGCAGTTCCTTGCTTGGTTGCATAGTTGATGGAATTTAATCATGTTATTAGGAGCCATAGCATCACATGTAGCACTTGGTGCCCAAGGGAACCACTGTTCTATAGTAATGTTAGTGGTATTGCACCTGGCCACCCTTATTTCAACCCTGAATTACAAATATTCTTCTCTATTGGCTGTCTATAATATATGCTGCCTTATGTGCATGTGCAGCAACTTTTTATTGTCCGGATGTTTCATAATGAATCTTGCTCTATATTCACAATACTTTGCAGAGATGCTTAAATACAGCTTTGTCAAGGCACCTCCTCAACCTGTTGCAAATCTTAATAACTGTTTAATGCTCTTTCTCTAAGAAACTAATCAAGGAGAGAAGCAACTTAGAACTAAGGAGAAATTTCCTGGCAGTTAGAACAAACCGAAAGATAACCCTTAACATATGCTTTGGTTTGCTTTACAGGATCTGTCCTTTTTTGTAAGGGGGGCCGGATGTCAACGCTGCAAATACTGTATATTCTTGCTTTGACAATATGCAGAACTGTCTGGTATTTTTATAGTTAAATCAAGCAACAGTGAAAGGGGAGGAGAATAAGGAAAGCCCAGGAAAAAAAAACGGAAGTAAATCACATCTTCCAAGTTAATTGGAAGATGTGAACCATGACCCCAGAATAGGGGAGGGAAAATGCCTGGAATGTCTGTGCAAGGAAAAGGATCTCAGATCTAAGCATTTCCACCATGCCGTACTGACATCTCTGTAACCTTAATAAATGCTTTTAGGATAAAAATATGCCTGAAAGTCCCTTTAAGTGTTTCGTTAATCAGACACATGACAAATTAATCAGTGGAGTGACTTGTCTCCAGAAGTTGTGGATGCTCCAACACTGGAAGTTTTAAAGAAGAGATTGGACAGTCATTTGTCTGAAATGGTATAGGGTTTCCTGCCTGAGC
This sequence comes from Protobothrops mucrosquamatus, assembly GCF_001527695.2. Lineage (NCBI taxonomy): Eukaryota > Metazoa > Chordata > Lepidosauria > Squamata > Viperidae > Protobothrops > Protobothrops mucrosquamatus. The sequence continues at coordinate 148,870 of NW_015387377.1, read as the reverse complement.
AGAGGGTTGGACTAGAAGATCTCCAAGATCCCTTCCAACTCTGTTATTCTGTTATTTTTTTATATTCTGTTATTTTCTTCTGTTATGTTTAATGTTATAATTTGGTGACGACTTTATGAAAGGATTGTGGGAGCAATACCCCAGATTTCATGAATCTCTAGATCTTAAGGCTGAGCATCCCTAATTAAAGCTTATGCATCTATATTCAAGACATGCTTTCAGCTTTATAAACCATTATTCATTGACTGAAGTTGGGTTATCAAAATATATGAAACCACATTTTCATAAATAATGCACATCCTAAGATCACTTGGGAATTTGAAATAACATTTCATTAAACTAATACTTTAAGTCTTTCCATTATCTCTTAACAAAACTTGATAATAGTCAGTTTTGCTTTTAAAAGCCTATGAAAATAGCTCTTTTAACTCCTTTTAAGTTCAACCTATTGGCACCCATATTGCACTTTAGTTGTAAATGTCATTGTGCTGGAAAATCATTTGCTTCATCTTCTGTTTCCTCTTGAGGAATTTTTTTTTTGCTGTAATACAACAAAAGACTAGGGGGTACATGAAATGGAAAATAAAATGTTCAAGCAGGGAACATAAATACAAGGACTAAAACAAAATCAATTGCTCATTTCTTCTAAAAATGATTTCCTTTTTCTGAACCTAGATAATAGAATATATTTCACATTATCATGGCATACTGGAACTTTTTGCTCCAGCATAAGTAGAATGTTGTGAACTCCATATAGGTGTCAGGAAGGGCATCCAACCAGTAAATGCTCAGTTCCATTCTGTCGCCCCGACTTTACCTCAGATAAAGGGATTAAAGGATTGTTGAAAGAAAAATCTTCATCAGGGTCCAGTCCAAGCCAGTAATAAATAAAATGGAGGCTGCTTTTGAAAGAAGGTTCTTGTTTATTGAAGAGCAGAACCACAACAGCATATGGCTCTGAGTCAGCTGCCCCAGAACCACATTTCTGTCTGGTTCTGCAACTCAATAAACTGGAATCTTCCTTCTAAGCAGCCTCCATTTTTATTTCCAGCGTCTTAGCCTCCAGCTTGGAACTGGACCTGAAGATTTTTCTTTCTACAGGGTCATAAAAAGGAAAAGTAGCGAAAATTAAATATTTTTTACTTTTGTGATGAGATGCTTTGCTATCTTTTAAACTTCTTAAATAGAATAAATATATATTAATTTATGGCAACAATAATAATTTGTGTCCTCCGTGCTTTCCAATCTCCCCTTCCCAGAAAAATGCAAAAGCCACTTAGAAATCTTTAGCCCATGATTCATTTAGTATCTGAGCAGAGATTCACTTCAGCTTAGGCCCAGAACTGTTAGTAACTAAAGCTCAGGGTATATTTTATTCTTTGCTTTTGCAAGAAAGAGAAGATCTGCAGAGGTATTTTACATCAGTTCTTCAGATGGCAATTGAATGTGTAATTTGGTCTTCATTTTGTCACAGTGATATTCTCCCAGAATTGTAAAATTCAGGACCTAGTCTATCAAAATCAACTGGGGTTAATCTGGAAGCAGAATGACAAGCTTGCTTATTTGTTTGTTTGTTCGTTCATTCATTCAAGTTATCGGGGGCACTATGGCTCAAATGGGTAAAGATGCTGAGCTTGTCAGCTGGAAAGCTGATAGTCCTGGTTTGAGACCCAAATCCCATGCAACGGGGGTAAGCTCCCATTACTTGCCCCTGCTCCTGCCCACCTGGCAAAAGCATGCAAATGCAAGTAGATAAATAGCCACTATTTCAGTGTGAAGATAACAGGGTTCCATGCATCTCGGCATATAGTCATATTGGCCACATGACAATGGAAATGTCTTCAGACAACACTGGCTCCTATTGGCTAAGAAATGGAGAAGAGCACCGCCCCCTAGAATCGGACATGCCTGGAAAAGGGAAACCTTTCCCTTTTCTTTTATATTAGTTATTCTTACAAATAACTCAAGGCAATGAACACACCTAATATTCCTCCCTCCCTCGTATTTTCCTCACAACAACCCTGTGAGGTGGTTTGGGCTGAAAGAGAGAGTGACAAGGTCACCCTACTGGTTTTCATGGGTAAGTGGGATTTGAACTCACAATCTATCGGTTTCTCGCCTGGTCCTGTAACCACTAGATAAAACTGGCTCTCTAACCTTCTAGTTTCTTTGTCTAGCTATCGCTGCCACTCATCAATAGACTGTTTTATTTGAATATTTAGTAATATGGGGATATCTATCAAGGTGCCACAAACAACAATAAGTTTGGTACTAGTAGTCAAAATCCATATCATTAACCAAAATGTTTTTCTGCTCCCATAGTCTTCCTTTTCATATTGTTGGACAATCGTCATTGAAATCATAGGGGTAAGAAAATAGACACATAGAACATAGAATAACAGGGATGGAAGTGACCATGGAGGTCTTCTAGTCCAACCCCCTGCCCATTCCAGGCTTCCTTTGGACTTGATAGGATGAATACGTATAATCATTGAAAGAATAACAGAACAGAATAACAGAGTTGGAAGTGACCCCAGAGATCCTCCGGTCCAACCCACCACCCAAGTAAGAGACCCTATACCAGGGGTAGGCAACCTTGGCTCTTTTATGACTTGTGGACTTCAACTCCCAGAATTCTTGAGCCAGGCACACTGGCTCAGGAATTCTGGGAGTTGAAGTCCATGAGTCATAAAAGAGCCAATGTTGCCTACCCCTGCCCTATACCATATCAGACAAATGGCATACAGTCACATGCCAATGGATAGCAGGGTGGGGCCATGTGCAGATCAAAAATAGTTCTTTAAGTATGCAACATATTATTATTTTGCAGTCAGACTTGAATTAGAATGAGATTTCTTAATTAAAGAAAAGCAGCAGTGTAGGTACCTGTAGTGACAGGATCACCTTGGTTCACCAATATTCCATGAGATGCACTGAGCCTTGAAGGCTTCCATATACAATTTAAGGTGCAGGTTGTCACCAATAAAACCCTAAATGGCACAGGGCCAGGTTATTTGCAGGACTGCGTATCTTATTTCTTAATGTCCCATTTGATAGCAAAGGAAGAGAATACTCCAGGTCCCCTTTCTGAGAAAGTGTTATCAATAAGAAGGAGAAGATGGGAATTCTCTGTTGCTCCTCCTTCCCTTGGAAATCGGCTCCTTTCTGAGGTTCATACAGTCCTGACCCTGTTCACCTTTGATAGAGTCGAGAAATTCTGCCTTTTCTCCTCTGAGTGGGACCAAGATGGCAACTGACCTTGTTCTGTCTGGAGTGTGAAGGCTTTTTATGTTCAGCCTAAGCTATGCTACGTGCATGGTTATGATTATGTATTTTGGTTTTATATTTTGTTCATTTATTTTATTTTTATTTATGTTTGCTACCCAGACTCATAATGTATGAGTTGGCAGACCTCACAAATTTCTTAAATGAATAAAACTGACTTCAGTGGGATCCACAAGTTAGGACCCTGGAATGAAATTGCAAGTATTAATTTTGCCTACAATAGTTGTGGTCAAAAGCTGGTTACCATTAATTTTAGTGGAATTTAATTATATCCAGTTCTCTCAATTCAAACCGTTCAAGGAAACAATAGAAAAATGAGTAAAATAAGAGGCTATATTCAGTACAATGCAAGCCAAAAGAACTAGTTTTATTCTGCCTTCCCTTCCTTTCCATCATGTTCTAAATTGGATTCAGAGAGTCCACCACCTCTTATAAGTAAATTTGTCTTTCAGGGAATATTCAGGTGTGATCAATCTATTCCACTGCCAATACCATTTCCCCAGTGGAATTGCACTATTCAAATTAAAACAACAGAAATGATTAATATTCTAAAAATAATGATACGTGTATGTGTGTTTGTGTGTGTGTGTGTGTGTGTGTGTGTGTATATTTAAGAGCCCTGGTGGCGCAGTGGTTAGAATGCAGTACTGCAGGCTACTACTGCTGGCAGCCGGGAGTCAGCAGTTTGGCAGTTCAAGTCTCACTGGCTCAAGGTTGACTCAGCCTTCCATCCTTCTGAGGTTAGTAAAATGAGGACCCAGATTGTTGGGGGGCAATAGGCTGACTCTGTAAACTGCTTAGAGAGGGCTGTAAAGCACCGTGAAGCGGTATATAAGTCTAAATACTATTGCTATTGCTAGAAAGAGAGAGAGAGAGGGAGAGAGAGAGAGAGAGAGAGATGATAGATAGACAGATAGGTAGATACACACACACACACATATACACAGAGAGAGAGACAGACAGACAGACAGACAGACACATGCAGAAACACATACACAAGCACACACTAATAAAATAGTAAGAACAGAGTATTAATGTAATCAAATAAAATTAATGAAATGGCAGGGCAGAAATCACAAATATTTAATTACAATTAGTAGCTGAATAGGAAGATACACCATGCATCTCTCTTAGGCTCACATAAGGAAAACATTAGTCTTCAGATCCCTAATGAAGAGGGGTATACGGGGGGGGTGTCCAGTGTATCTTCATCTACAATGTGGACACGTTCGGTAAAAAAGGATAAAGAAAAAGAGCTACCTCTTTATGGACATGCTACAGATAAGAAAACAGAAGAATATGATGATGATAATAATAATAATAATATAAGCACAGCAGAATTCTTGGCAGTTCAGGTAGAATTAAGTTATTTGGGGATTTACAAAAATCAGTACTTTGGAGTAAACCTGGGAACAAACTGAAAATCGGTGAAGTCAGTAAAGTTGTATTTTAAAATGCCTTTATCTCCTGGACCCAACCAAAGCTTGGTGACTTCCATATCAAACTAAGCAGCATCAGTCTCACTTATCAACATATTAAGCTGCTGGCTTGTGATCAGCAAGTATCTTTACTGCTACAGTGAACTATGAAAACTGCATCCTGTATTAATGTTGGGGGAGGAAAGAGTGTTTTGAGCCAGGTGAGGCATCCTTTTGTGATATTCTGCTCTGAACCATGCTCTGTATTATAATTATACCTTACTTCTTGTCCTTCTGGGGTGGTTTAGGTGCCCTTAACATTTTTCCTGAGATGTTTTCAGCAAAGTCCTAGTCTTACTGAGTCAGCAAACTACATGACAGTTCAATATTCAAGCAAAGTAGAAAGAACATTCAGAACAACTGAGGTTCGTCTGCTGAAGAGTGCTGAAGAGGATTAATATAGAGGTGATATCCCATGTATTTTCCTTCCCACTGGGGCTGTTGGAGATGTACTCCAGGAAACCTATCATGAAATGCCCCAGGCTTGACAGATTCATTTGCTCATGAACTTCATACTGATCAAGCAGAAAGGAAGAAACTGCATACAAATAGTATTCCTAAATTCAAAGCTGGGGGAAATCTTAAGAACATAAGCAATGCCTTGCTGGATTGGACCTGTGGCCCATCTAGTCCAGCAGTTTGTTCTCACCGTGGCCAACCAACTTCACAAGGAAGCCCATTAGTGTCCCAGCAGATGGCTTTCAGAGACAGTCATACTGCCATCAAGGCTAATAGCCATCAATCTCCATGACTTCCATGAATTTGTCCTGCACTTTTTTGAAGCACTACATCTTGTGGATGTCAAAGTTGAATGAGATCTTCTGCAGAGTAGTGGTAAAGTGCTATTACCCAATGCAAGAACCACCCCAAAAATATATTGACTCAAAGAACTGCTTATCCCACTTTGGATACCAATATTATATGAGCAATAAATAGAATAGGTTTACAATGAGAACCTTGGAAGGAGAGAACAGGGGAAACATCTGTATCAGTGGCCCAGCAAGTCTTCTGCAGTAATTTTTCCCCATGAGTCGGACTGGAGAACTGGCAACAAAGGAGTCATTTTCTACTACTTCTTTTCCCCTCCACTCTGCCCTCTGTCCTTTTCTACTATGATCCATGGTAAGATTGGTAGGATGTTTGATTACCCCAGCACCACGGTGTGTCCTGAGTACTTTGTCTTAAGAATTAAAAAAAACCAATAAAATTTGTCCCCCCCCCAAAAAAAATCCTGTACCCCTCTTTCCCCTCTCTATTGTCATTGTTTTCCATAGGGATGCATCTCTACAAATATGTACTGTGCATCCTAAGGGCCTTGGTATCCATCAGCAGTGATGTAATGGCAGCAGATATACATAAAGAGATAATGGAGGAGAAGAAATGTCAAGAGAAGATGTAAAACAATCTAAAGGCTATATCGTCCCCCCTTGCTTCTATCCTTATTTTGTTCTTAACCAGGCTTCATTGAATTCATATATGTACTCCTACTGGAAACATTTTAAGGCAGGGGTCCCCAACCTCAGGGCTGTGGCCGATAGTGGGCCATGAGATGTTTGCAACCAGGCTGCTGAAATGGCAGGCGAGCATGTTCCGCATGTTCATCCCCAACTGTGGGAACAGTGGGTGAGCGAATACACACATGCTCCATTTGCATGAGCAGCGGGCATGGGTGCAGGCTGCTCATGCAAATGGAGCTGCATGCTCACGCTTGCCAGCCTCTTGTGCAGAATCATCCCCTCTCCTCCCACTTCCGCCAGTACACAAAGACAGAAACTCTGTTTTGAGGTCATTTCCCACAAAATTCTGTTAAATGACTCCATGCGCATCTCCTTCTCCTTATTAGGAATGGCTATTTCTTCATTGTCTCTGCCCTCAAGAGCAATAAACACAATGGAAGTTATTCTTCATGGTGGTTGCCTTCCCTTAATTTGTTACTACATTGTACTTGTTTTCTCTGGTATGATGTGATTAGATGATAATAGAGGTGGTGGCATTAGAGGTATTGGATAAACAGTTAACAACAGAAAGTTGGCAAAAATCCATTGCTCTGAGTTGAACTAAAAGGTCGGTTAGTTAAGGGAAAGTAAAGCCTGTCATTAACTAGCCTTACAAAGGAGGAGAGCTGCATCTGAAAATGACCTAATGGAATTGCTTTTCTAGAATGCCACTGCAGCTATCAAAGAATGTGCTTTGATCTTTCACAATTATTGAGACGTGCTAGGAAGCCTGTAAGTTGGAAACAAACATGCAGTGGAGCCTCAAAGCTTGATAAATACATTAACTATCCAGAGAAGATGACTGAATGAATATGAGGTGTATTGTTTGAAGTCCTGTTGAATAGTGCTCTAAGCAATTTTCCAAAGCTGGGATATGAAGATGTTTTCAAAGGATGGGTCAATGCTCTTTCTGTGGCTTACTTGAAATAAAAAGAAAGATACAAACAGAAATAGTTACATCACACTACTGGATTCTCTTTCAGGGTAAGCAAAGTTGTCCACAGTACCGAAAATGATCAAGAAATACTAAACTAAGAAATTAATGAATTAGAAAAAGGAAGAGAAATAGCTAAAACTATCTCTATCCATACCTTTCTGTTCTTGCATACCACATGGCTTTCATTCAGCTCAACATGCCACAGTACATTGTCTTTTATTTTTAAAACTTGCCAACATTGTCTTTTTTTTTTTAAGGATGGCATCAACTCCAGCCAGCCACAACTTTCTCAGTCTTTTGCTCAGATCTTTCTTCCTGTATCCATTTTATAATTCAGTAATAATTCATTCTCACGGTACAATTAAACAACTTCAATGTACTTCATTCATATTGTTTACTCACTTTAGTACTGAATCCACATTCATGCATCACCCATTCATTCTTCATCTTACTCTTCTTATTTTATCAAACACATTTCTTAATTGCCCTACTCCCATTGAGTTTTATGTTTTTCCTGATATGCCATGTAGCCACCGCTACATAACAAAGTGATACTTGTCTATACAGCCTTCTCACTTCTTTTGATAAAGGTATCTTTATTGCAACAAAGCACATACTACTCCTGTGAGAGAATGGGGTTACTGTAGCAGAAGGGCTTGTGACCTTCTGTCCCTCCATCTCACATTAAGAAGGCTCCAACTTAGGAGAAAAGAGAACTTCAAGAGGAATGTGAGGGTCACAACAAGAGGTTTCCTGGACTGCAGGGAATGTCATAGGAAAGCAGATAAGACGGAGGAATAAAACAGATAAGGAAAAGACAAAAGAATGCATAAAGTTCAAAGAAAAGAAGAAAAAGAGGTAAGAGAAGACTGGATAAATATGGCTCAATGTGGCGTTTTTGCCTTGCCACATTAGGGTGGGTCACTCATGAATCCTGGCAAGCAAGGACAAGCCAGAAAAGGAAGAGACACGCAGGAATTTCCTCGAGGTGAGTGGACACAGAGTGTGCTCTGAGTCACCTTTTTATTTTGTACATACATGAGGAAGTGCAGGTGTCAATACATAATTGGTTACATTTTGTTGCAGGGTAGAATAAATCCTATATAGCGTCTTTAACATATGATTGGTTGTAGCTTTCTATAGGATGTGGTTTGTGCAAAGCAATTGCAAGCTTCTACTTGCCCCGTTGCTATGGCGGTTGCTTAGCTAGCTTCCTGTTAACCATTATTTTGTCAGAGGATGTGGTTGCCTCACTTTCTGTCCTAGGCTTTTAGTACACAAGCTGGCCTCTGGCCTAGTCTTACTATAGAAGCCTGAACTATAAAAATCCCAACAGCTCAACATATGGCTAGAACAAGGAATGAAATAATGCACTAAAATGTCTCTGGATAGAAAGTCTGTATCTACATCTTTTTTTTCATTTGATAAATCAGAAATCTGATTAACTTGCATATGTGCCATATTTAATGAGCTGAAATCAAGTTTGCATGGTCTGTCCCAACCATTAGGAGTTGTCAGACTTTGTCAGCCTTACCAGTAGACCAGACAAGGAAACACAACCAAATAAGCTAATTCGACTTTACTGTAAAAAAAAACAAACCAACAACTACATTAACAGAATCTTGCAAGTCTGAAAGTACAAATCTCTCACCGTTTTCTTTACAGCCCAGGAAACCTCTAGGCTTCTGAGCCTCTTTCTCTACTCATTATGGAGCTGCAAGCTACGTCCTCTCTTATTTGACCCGTCGCTAGGCAGCATCCCTTCACCCCGTCTCCCAAGGTCTTTGATCTCCTTTACCATTACAGACTACAAGGCATCAATACGACCCATAATAAGAGAATGTTAAAATACTTTTCTGGAAATTAAAGAAGATTGCCCATTCAAAATCTTGAGAACATTTTGAAAGACTGATGGATAGATATTTCATAACAGATATTCATGCTTGTAATGACTTGAATTTTAAAATAAAAAGATGCAATAAAACCACTTCCCATTTTTCTGTTAGACATAGCAGGTACAATCTTGCACTATTAAAGCTGTAAAACACTGCAGACAAGGAATCACATTCAGCTTCAGGTTTTTTTTTAGACGATCTCTGAAAGTTAAAACAAAATGATCAAATTTGCCTGCACTCTAAGCACTAAGCTTTAATAAAGTACAAATGTTACAGTACATTTCTAGTCACCTCTCATTCCAGCTAGCAATAAGCAAATCTCAGGAGAAGTGTGATAATCTGATTATAATTATTGTAAAAACAAAGCACTGTGTACCCCTGTCTTTTGAAATCAAGTTACAAAAATCACGTGGAAAATATCTCTAAAGACATTGTCGTAGGATTGCTGCATTAAAAAATAGGATTATCAGCAAGAGTATTAAGAAGATATAGGCAGTATATAAGCCAATTGTTTGCACTGAGTAGTCTGGAGATCCCAGTTCTAATTCATTTTGCATGAGCGAGAGAAAGCAAAGCTCTTAATGCAAAGAGCTAAATTATTCCTGTTGTTAGAGAGTCATATTTGGTTGCCTCAAGTTTGATTACTCAGGAAGCCACAGGATATGGTATTACCTTGTGAGGAAACCAGGGTTTCTCTCTTCCTGCCTTCATTCATCAAGTTATGCCTGGTTAAAAACAAGGTTATCCTGAAAACAATTGATGCATATGGGATTTCCATTCTTACTAAAATAAAAGGAAAGGGAGTTATGCTTTAGTCAGCTCTGCACTGTATTATTTCAGATACAATCCTAGGGTGCAAAGACAGCATCTTCAAAGCCAGAGGAAAAGCCACAGCCCCTTGAAGAAGGAGAATGCAAAATGAATCCTGGTTCTCAAATAGTTTTCACAACCGGACTTTTTCTGAGATTGAAAAATATTCAAAAAGGGTGCGGTGTAGTGAGGTGAGCTGGGAAGGCAGAAGACGTCTTTGTAATGCCCCATTCTATGGGATGTTTAAAAAATAGTGATTGCCTCTAAATAAGAAAGAACCCATTGATTTATCTATTAGATTGCAGTTCAGCTTTTTGACAAGATAAATCTTATGACAAGTAAAAATTTGATTTATGTATTCTAATTGGAGCAACCTGCAGACTTTCCTGTAAAAGCATCATCCAGCAACCGAGTTACCATAAATTTGAGCTCATTTTCAAAGTACATTACATAAATAGTTTATATATCTTCTTTAAAAAAAAAGAGATACAAAATATATTAATCCTTTGGAGGAGCTCCCAGATCTGAGCTACTCCTTATAAATGTTAAATTAATTGATTGTAACTAAGGCTGTAGTAAATACCTACTTCCTTTGTATTCTTTCATTCTTTATTCTCAATAGGCAAGTCACCATGAGTGGTTCTTCAAATAGAAATATAAATCCAGTAAATAAAATAATAGTATATGGTATAAATGTGATGGAGAAGTATTTTTTCATCCTTTCTTATTATAGCAATCAATCTTGGATATACAGGCAGTATATAGTTATTCGGGTTTTCTCCCGCGTAGAATTAAACGTACCTTGGCGACGTTTCGACGAAGTCACATTCGTCATCTTCAGGCTGGTGTCTTCAGCTTCGTGCTTCTAAGAGTGGTGTGTGATCGCAGCTGTTTCTTCCTTTTAACTGCCAGTGGGGTTGGAGCTGATTGGGTGGGAGCTTGGCTGTGTTCTGATTGGGTG
>NW_015387377.1:114983-137951 GCF_001527695.2 Protobothrops mucrosquamatus | reverse complement strand
CAAATGGCTGGTAGGCGGGAGGTATCATCTCGTTTATTCATGCTGTGTGGGCGTTTTTCTATCTCGATGGCTTCTCTGATTATTCTGTTGTTAAAGTGTTCAGTTTTGGCGATAGTTCTGGTCTTTTTAAAGTCAATTTTATGTCCTGTGGCTTTAAGGTGTTGGACCAGGGAAGAAGTTGGTTCCTCTTTTCTGACTGTATATTTTGACTTCAACTTTAAATGACAGACTCATTTTATTAAAAGGACTGGCCTGGAAAATATTTCATCTTCTCACACTACAAATTCAAATTTTCCACTATGGGTAATAGGGTACAATTTACATAACTGAGCTGATGTTATAGATTTCTACATATTGGATCAAAATGAATAAGACCATAAAAAAGCCATTGAAACAGTTCAAAGTTTTATCTAGTCTACCTTTGGTTTCTAATGTGGCTAACAAAATGTCCTAGAGGTAGGACACGAAGTTTAATCAGGTAGCTATTTTTATATCATTTGGTAGCCAATTCCATACAGTAATTACATGTTATATGACAAAGCATGTATATTTTGATCCTCTGACCTGAAGGAACAGTACCACAGAGGCCAAAGCGTAGACTGGATCAGTTTCTTGCACCATGTAGATGTAACTCATGATTTGGATGTAAGTTTGCCATTAATATGCCAGTAGTGGAAAAAAGGAACTCCTTTGGTTACTTTAAATTAATTCAAGATTCCAGGACAATATGATTGACATACTTCAGTCTACACTGAAGGAATCAGTTGAAGTGACTGCATAGCTGTAACCATAATCTTTGAGAATTCCTGGAGAAGATGGGACAAGGGAAAATAGTGTCGCTTTCTTCAAAAAAGAGAGAGAGGAGGACCCAAGACCCAACAAAGTCCTCAAAGAACTTTTTCAACAGCATGGTTGTGATCACCTAAACAGGATACAACACCTAACAAGAAACACTATAGGTTTGTGACAAACAACTTGAACCAATCAAACTGTATTTACTTTTTTGACAGAATTACTAACTCATTAGGTCTTGGGAATGCCATGAATGTGCCTTGAGCTCAAAAAAAAAAATCAGCCAAGTTTCTCATGATATCCTCATTAATAAAATGGTAGAGTATAGACTAAATGAAGGATTGAGATGGATGGATTTAGAACTGGCTGAATGACCCCACATAGGGAGCAGGCAGAGTGGAAAGTAGCTTTAGATGAAGTGCCATAGGGCTAGGTCTTTCACTTGACCTTGTTTAATATTTGTATTAATAAAAATGGATGATTAAATGATCAATTTTTCAGATGACACAAAAGTAGGAGGATTTCTTCAGTTTGCTGAAAAAATTACCATTTTGGATCAAAACTGAGTAGGAAAGAAAAAACCCTTCCTACTGATTGTTAGTTGAACTGAATGGCTGATAATTCCCTGTGCTCTGTTAGTGACTCAAAAGATCAAGTTCTGCTAAGCTGCAAACTCTATAGAGTTATGAATATGTAAACATGCCTTTTCATGATTCTTAGCATTCCAAGAATTACCAATAGTCAGAATAATCTGATCAATCCCAACTACTTGTGGAATCAAATGATTTGGGTGACTGACAAGCTGGACTTTTGGAAACGCCTAAATAAGACTGTGAGAAATTGTTAAATTATTCTCAAATTGTGTCAGTCTTCTAAATTTCAGCACAGATAGTGAATGTTCCTCTGAGTTGATTATACAATGCTCTTCTATGCCTTAAAAATGATGAGCCTGCACATATGGCTATCAGATTCCCCTGTGATTCCTAACTGCAGTTTTGAATGAACACCTGTACAATCTTTGATTGTTAAGGAGTGAAAGAAAGTAGAGTCCCATCTAGAGATCAATTTCCCAAATGCAAGGCTGCCATCTGCATTATGTATGTACCTTCTGATCATTCCTCCCAGATGTGGGAGGGAAGGTCTACTACAGCTGCTGCTCAGAAAACAGCAAAGGGCTTTATGAAGCCTTTGAAAGAAAAGTTTTATCAAGGCGTATTCAAAATATGTAGAGTTGAAATGCATGAGGGAATTAAGTCCTTCACACATAAAAATCCGATCTCTGTTCCAGATATATACAAACTTGGGGGGAGACAAACACATGGAATGGATTACCCAGGATCAGCCTATTGCTGAGTAGAAATCTAAATATAGTTGAAATTATGCTTCTTCTATTAAAAAGGACAAGGTTTTCTTGCTTGCTTTGCTATCAAAGCTCCATTTATTGGAATATTAGAATATTCTTTATTGGCCAAGTGTGTTTGGATACACAAGGAATTTGTCTCTGGTGCAGAAGCTCTTAGTGTACATACAAACAACAAAGTGATAAATCATAGAACAGGGGTTCCCAACCCCCAGTCCATAGACCAGTACTGGGCCATGGCATGCCAGCAACCAGTCCGCACAAATCAGGAAAGCCCCATCTGCGGGATGGAGGCAGCACACAAAACCACGCACCCTCCGGTCCGCAGAAAAAACTCTCTCCATGGAACCCGTCCCTGGTGCCCAAAAGGTTGGGGACCTCTGTCATAGATCATAAATCATAAGATTCAATCCGAAATCCTAAGATACAAACAAGTGATAAATCATAAGATACCAATAGGAGAAGGTAGTAGGAAAGATGAGAAAGATGACAAGGATTATAGCAATACAGCCCTACTACATGAGTAAATGTCTTTAGGCATAAGACAGTGCTGTGGGAATTACATGTTGAATAGGAGTTGAAATATATATAATTTCAGGACTCAAAATGTATTCAAGTATCTGCTATTCAATACATCCCATTCTATATTGTAATATAAAAAAGAGTGCACGTTTCTACAATGTAGAAACATTTTAATCCAGGGTTCTCTCTTCCTTTCCTTCCTTCCTCTGGTATTTGTTACTTTTCAGAACTCTTTATGTCTGCACTAAAATGCTAAAATATTGCCTTTTCACTGAAGCAATTAGAGATGCAACAGACTGTGAGCAATTTGGCTTAAACAAGATAAGTACTTTTTTTTTTCCCAGACTGAAGAAGACATCAAATACGTGTGTTTAAAAAAGATGCCATGTATACATTCTGTTTAGTTTGTTTTCAATATTTTCAAATATCACTGGCAGCAGCCAAGCTAGGTCTTAGGCAGTGGTGGGATTCAGATATGTGAACAACCAATTCCCTGTGTGGATGCCGCTTCCGGAAGTTCGTTCTGGGCCTGGGCAACAACAAATTAGCTACCGGTTCTACCGAACTGGTGCAAACCAGCTGAATCCCACCTCTGGTCTTAGGATATATTAATAAGGTTTTGAGGATGGAAACTGAAGATGCTTATTTTCAGTTTTTAATTCTCAGATGTTTGTTGTTTGTAAATTGTTTAAACAATTTATAACTCCCATGGAATATTAAAACAAGGAGTCATGGATACTAAACTATATTTTTAGCAGCACTGTATATGGATTAAGGGAAACTGCTTAAGACCTTATGAAAAATACAATTTCTTCAAAGTTGAGCTCAGCTTCTGGTGACTTCATATATATGTAGTTCTGGTGACTTCATATATATGTAGTTTCTTTGGCCAGGGCCATAAATGGATTTGCATTTATTTATTTATTTATTTATTTATTTATTTATTTATTTATTTATTTATTTATTTATTTATTTATTTATTTATTTATTTATTTATTTATTTATTTATTTATTTATTTATTTATTTATTTATTTATTTATTTATTTATTTATTTATTTATTAATTAATAAATAAATAAATAAAATGCACATGACAGTCCATCTTAAGCAACTCTGGGCAGCTCAAAACAAATTATCTGTTTCTAGTATCTATTATGGTCATTTGAACTTACCCATTCTCTGTTGGAAATAGTCTTTTTCTGATGCTGAACTAACTAACTAACTAACTAACCCTCTTTCCACTACAGATGTGATAAAATAGAATGCTTGGTAGATCAAGGAAATTATCTTCTAGAAGGAAGATGAGATCAGTAAAGATGGGAAGTGAGTTAAATGATGAAAACTGGGTGGGTGGTATGAGAAGCAAGGAAATAATTTGGATTACAGGGATATGGGTGCCTGTGGCCTGTAACTAGCAAGCAAGTCTGTAACTAGCAAGCAAGTCTGTAACTAGCAAGAGGAAAAATGCAGATCTGGGAAGAAATAAGCAAACTTATGTCAGATCTGCTGGATCCAAATTATAGTTTAACTAATCCCTAAAGGTCACATAATAGGGAGACAAGAAAGGAGAAACTAGTTTTGAGGAGGTCAGAAAGCTAGCTTATAAACTACATAAGACCTCAATTTGGTCTCTCCTCCCTCCCCCTCCCGTGTGTGTGTGTGTGTGTGTGTGTGTGTGTGTGTGTGTTTGTCTGTGTGTTTGGTGACAAAGAGGTGTCCAGGAGAGCTCAAGAAAGAGACATTTTCCTAGTGTAGGGAGTCACCACCCTCGCCCCAGATAATTAAATATTTTGGGGAATATTAAAAAATGCAGGATAGAATATTTCCCCTAAAGGAAAATAAAGAAAAATCTTAACAAAGACAGAAAACAGCCCCCAGTCTTCCTGCCTCAAGCAGAAGCTAATCTTTAGAAATGCAGATTCGGTAATCCATTCAGAAAGACTGGGGCACACTAGTATTCCAGTACTTGAGGGGCTGCCACAAAGAAGAGGGGGTCACATTATTCCCCAAAGCACCAGAGGGAAGGACAAGAAACAATGATTTGAAACTGAACGAAGAGAGAAGCAACCTAGAATTAAGGAGAAACTTCCTGACAGTCAGGACAATTAACCAGTGGAACAGCTTGCCTCCAGAACTCATGAGCGCTCCATCACTGGAGATTTTTAAGAAGAGACTAGACAGTCACTTGTCTGAGATGGTATAAGTTCTCCTGCTTGAGCAGGGGGCTAGACTAGAAGACCTCCAAGGTCCCTTCCAGATCTATTCTATTCTATTCTATTCTATTCTATTCTATTCTATTCTATTCTATTCTATTCTATTCTGTGTTTGTTGTAAGTTCCTGCCTGCATTTTTTTTAAAAAAAAAAGCCAAAGAGAAGCATCGACCTTATACATTTAGATTTTAGAAAGTGCAATGCTGATTCCTGAAAGTATGGATTATGAAATATCAAGTGTTGATGTAAGTTACTTCTCAATTACTGAGTTACATCTTCATAGAGGCATTCAGATATCTTAAAAATGATATAAAGCCTTCTTACTGTTACTTTAACACAACTATAGTTGGAAAACCCAAGAAAATTTTATAAGTTGCTAGTGGAAGTAATTTGTTTATTGTTTCAAAAGTAATTGCAATATAATTTATCTGATTTTTCTGATTTTCAAGGAAATAATTATTATTTATGATATTTTTGATGAGCACTTTATCAGCAGAGATGAGGGGTATAAAATCTACAACTCTAAACATTAAGCTAGAGTTCAACTGGATTAGCCCCATCTATTACGAAAAGTGTTGTTATAAGCCAAGTCTACTATCCCAGCAATAACATTTGTTTAATAGCTGATCTTCCAGATCTATTGTCGGGTTACATTCAGTTATGAAAATCACGCTGCATCTTCATAAAATCCATAGATTTCATTTTTCCTCTTGAGTTTTTCAAGAAAATGTCTCTATTTCTCTTTTGTTATTCAATTACATTAAAAAGCATTATGCTCCCATATATTATTCAGAGAAAGGAAGGAAGGAAAGAAGGAAGGGAGGGAGGGAGGGAGGGAGGAAGGAAGGAAGGAAGGAAGGAAGGAAGGAAGGAAGGAAGGAAGGAAGGAAGGAAGGAAGGAATTTTTGGGAGATGTTACTTTGCTTTATTTGCTATTGGGTTTTTAGCTTCAGAAGTATATGAATCTATCCCTTTGGATATGCTGCTTTTCTCTAGCTTTTGAAGTATGCTTTATTTCCCTAACAATTATATTTGTTCAGTTGGATTGTAGATTACGCTGCAGGAAGTTTTAATGTTGGAGGACTAATTTCTAAATGATTCTGAGAAATAGATGACAGTTCTACCTTTTACGTCAACATAATTTTTATTGTGAAGTAGCAGCCGCCTACACATAGGAATTTTAGTATTTATTTCAAAGGGCAAACACAGTTTGTTCATGAAGTGTAAAATATACATGCAGTGCAGTTCTCTTGCATTTTACTTGATCAATAAACCCATACAAGTGTTGAAAACTCCATCTGTACATCCCAACTCCTATGTTAGTAGGGGGTTTTTTTGGCCACAAGTTGCTGATGTATGTTGAAAGCCAAAATGAAAATCTCCACCGCAGAGGTCTTCAACCTTAGCAACTTTACAAATTCTGGACTTCAACTCCCAGAATTCCTCACCCAACCTGGCTGGCTGAGGGATTTTGGGAATTGAAGTCCACAAGTCTTAAAGTTGCTAAGGTTGGAGACCCCCAATCCACATAACTAAGAGTGTATTCAATGGCTCAAACCCTAGAGCAACTCTTGCATGAAACACTTCCAACATGTTTCAAGTGTGGTTGCAATAATGTACGTCCAACACTGCTGTATTGCACTTAGTCATGTTTAAATAGATATGGCAAAAGTTCTACCTGAAAACCAGATCAGTTGTTACCAGTTAGCAGAGTCTACAGTAAACAACATGAATAAAAGATTCTGATTTGGGAAAAGGCAACTTTGCTGGGTTGAATGGCTAGATCAGGGGTAGGCAACCTTGGCTCTTTTATGACTTGTGGACTTCTACTCCCAGAATTCCTGAGTCAGCATGGCTGGTTCAGGAATTCTGGGTATTGAAGTCCACAAGTCATAAAAGAGCCAAGGTTGACTACCCCAGAGTAGATAAACTGCTGACATTGTGATTTGGTTCTTAATTTAGGCATCTGAATCATCTATATTCAGATAATTAATCCTAATTATTTTTTCCTGGTGATCTGCAAAGAAAGATCACATAACCATGGCTAATTACACCAAATATAGGTAACTCAGGGCAAAACGAGAAACCAGTTTCTATGAGTCCACCATATCTTCAGTCATCCAAGTCCTCTCATTTTGCTATAAGATTGGATTTCAGCCAGGCTTGGAAATTGTGAGAAGCATGCGCCACCGAGTTTTCCATAGCCACGTAATCAGGATTCTGTTTGAATTGCCATACCTGCCTGGCGTTTTCATCACCTAATTGTGACACAATTTGGCTTTTCACTTTGGGGAAGCAGCTGCTGTTAATGCAGCATAGGCTGAGCCCATTGATTGCCTGGATAAGAAGAGCTAGGGAGCTACATGTGAACCATTCTGATTTCCATGTGGAAGACCAAGAAATAAGTAAAATAAATAAGCAATGAAAAATACTGAAGCACACATATCCTGAACTGCTAACCCCCCCTTTTTTAGTATAGCCCTTGATCCCAATTATGATGATAAGATGAATAATTTTAAAGGTGCAGCATACATGAATCACTGGCCTAGGGAATAAAAGTAGAGAGTAGAGCTATACAAATATAAAGTCTAATATATTTGAAATGAATACAATTGGCTAATGATCATAACAGAGATCAGTGGACAACTCCAGCCTAGAGTAATTCACAGCAACTCTATTTCTCCCTTGCTAAATCAAGCTTCTCTGTATGTTTCTCTCCTTCTAAATTCTTTCCTGCCAGCTCTGAATTACAGATGTAAGAAAACAATAAGAAGGAAAAAGGAGGTAAGAATATAAATGGTTGGGGAAAAAATGTTACAATAAGTGAATATATAAAACTGAAATGTCAGAGCTTTTTTAATGTATCCACCCACTGCTTTTTACAGGCAGTTAATTCTTTTTTCTTTTTTCTCAAGATTCAAGATCCTGCTGCCTCAGTCATCTTTTACCTGTTTTTTTCTTTCTGCCAGCATTAGGACAATAAAGCTGTCAGCATCATTACTGGCCTATCTTTCTTGGCTAGCAAACTGTCTACTTATAACCTCCCCAATTGCTGCTTTTTGTAGCATAAGTATCCTGTCTTAACCAAACAGAATTTAAATAATGTTTAAATACAAGCACGCACATTCTTGAAAAAGCAACACAATCCTATCTTTTCCCCAATTCTTTTTTTTAATTTCATTGTCAATCTTCTTTCAGTGACTATTTTCCATATCCCTAAATATGTATCAACAGATACAGAGAACTAGAAATATAGAATAGAATAGAGCTGAAAGGGACATTGGAGGTCTTCTAGTCCAGCCCTCCGCTTAAGCAGGAGAACCTATACCGGGGTAGGCAACCTTGGCTCTTTTATGACTCGTGGACTTCAACTCCCAGAGTTTCTGAGCCAGCCATGGCTCAGGAATTCTGGGAGTTGAAGTCCACGAGTCATAAAAGTGCCAAGGTTGCTTATCTCTGACTTATACCATCTCAGACAAGTGACTGTCTAGTCTCTTCCTAAAAATCTCCAGTGATGGAGCACCCATGATTTCTGGAGGCAAGCTGTTCCACTGGTTAATTGTCCTCACTGTCAGGAAATTTCTCCTTAATTCTAATGCTTCTCTCTTTGTTCAGTTTCCAAACATTGTTTCTCATCCTGCCCTCTGGTGCTTTGGGGAATAATGTGACCCCCCTCTTCTTTGTGGCAGCCCCTGAAGTACTGGAATACTGCTATCATGTCTCCCCTATTTCTTCTTTTCTTTAGTCTAGCCAAACCCAAGTCCTGCAGCTGTTCTTCGTATGTTTTAGTCTCCAGGCCTTTGATCATCTTAGTTGCTCTGCTCTGATTTTTTTCCAAACTCTCAACATCTTTTTTGTGATATGGTGACCAAAATTGGCTGCAGTATTCCAGGTGTGGTCTTACTAGGGTTTTATAAAGCAATACTAATACTTCACGTGATCTTGATTCTATGCCTCTGTTTATACAACCCAGGATTGTATTAGCTTTTTTGGTTGCTGCTGCACACTGCTGGCTCATGGTCAAGTGATTGTCCATTAGGACTCCAAGGTCGCTCTCACAGTTACTATTTTTGAGCCAGGTCTCACCCAGTCTTTACTTGTACCTTTGATTTTTCCTGCCTTACAAGTAAAATTTTGCTTTTCTCCACATTGAAACTCATTTTGTTGGCTAGGGCCCATTGTTCAAGTTTGTCAGGATCTTTTTGGATCCTGAGTTTGTCTTCTGGAGTGTTGGCTACTACTGCCAGTTTGGTGTCATCTGAAAATTTGATGAGTTCCCCTTCAATTCCCTCATCTAAGTCATTTATGAAGATATTGAAGAGTACTGGGCCTAAGATGGAATCTTGTGGGACCCCACTGCTTACTTCTCTCCATGTGGATGTAGTGCCATTGAGGACTACTCATTGAGTACAGTTTGTCAGCCAGATACAGATCCATCTGGTGGTGATGTTATCTATTCCACCTTTTTCTAGCTTACCAAGGAGTAGGTTGTGGTCTACCTTATCAAATGCCTTACTGAAGTCTATATAGAACATAGCTATAAGGCAGAATTACCTTTGCTCAAAAGAAAGTTGGCTGTCATTCTCAAAAGAATAATATAATATAATATAATATAATATAATATAATATAATATAATATAATATAATATAATATAATATAATATAATATAATATAATATAATATAATATAATATAATATAATATAATATAATATAATATAATATAATATAATATAATATAATATAATATAATATAATATAATATAATACAATACAATACAATACAATACAATAATAGAATAGAAGAATAGAATAGAATAGAATAGAATAGAATAGAATAGAATAGAATAGAATAGAATAACAGAGTTAGAAGGGACCTTGGAGATCTTCTAGTCCAACCCCCTGCTCAGGCAGGAAACCCTATACCATTTCAGACAAATGGTTGTCCTATCTCTTCTTAGAAACCTCCACTGTTGGAGCATTCACCACTTCTGGAGGCAAGTTGTTCCACTGATTAATTGTTCTAACTGTCAGGAAATTTCTTCTTAGTTCTAGGTTGCTTTTCTCCTTGATTAGTTTCCATCCATTGCTTCTTGTCCGGCCTTCAGGTGCTTTGGAGAATAACTTGACTCCCTCTTCTTTGGCAACCCCTGAGATATTGGAACACTGATATCATGATAGGATATTGTAGCATGAATCTTGGATCGTGAAGCTCAGTCACTCATGTCCTGGTTATCTCGTGCTTAGACTACTACAAGTGTTCTACATTTCACATCCATGTCTTTGAAAGACTTCCTTGTTGCATTGAGAAAGCCCTGCAAACTAAACCACAATGTATCTACAACCAAAGTGTTATTTCTAGTCCCCAAAATGTCATGTCCACTTGAACGGAAATACAAACAACTAAACTTTTGAGATTATGCTTATTACACCTCTCCCCATTTTTTAGACTTGATTTTGAGTCTATCCAAGAGGATTGCCTTATGAAATCTCTCATTGGTCTTTTGCTCTGAAAGCTATATATGTGCACATCTAGAATGATAATTAATTGTTAACTTATTTGACTTATATCATGCATTTTGATTCTGGTGAGTAATTAGCTAGCTAACAAAATTTAAGTGAAACAGGTAAATAAAAACGAACACACAATTCACAATTTAAAAGTCAAAAAAGTGAGGGTTAAGCACAGCTTCTGTAAAGGTATATGGGAATGACCTTGGATAGGAAGTGAAAAAAATCCTTTAAGTCTTACAGGACATGCACATTCATGCTTTTTTTTTTAATGATGTTTAGGAAAAGAAGGTAAACTAAAATCATAATTTACTGGCAGAACATATGCTTCAGTACAGAAGATCCATGGAGGCTAATATAGGGCTAAGTAGAGTAGAGTACTTTACATGAAAATTACTATGCCTAATGACCTAAAAGTCAGAAGCAAAATTAACAATTGTCCACGTTAAAAAAATAATGATCCTGGCCAGTAGAAATTCCTGTTAAATAGACCTGCAATCCTATTCCCAACTTACCTGACAATATTGTAAACCCAACTAAATGTTGGACGATTAACTGTAGGAGATGACCAAGCTGATCCCGAGGCCGAGGTCAAATGCATCATCAGTTTGGCATCCCTACACCTCCACAAGAGACCTAAGTCCAGCCCCTGAACTTATTAATGGACAATTTGCTTTTTTTTTTTCAATATAAAATTTTATTATTTTTCATCATAAAATTTTTTTTTTCACAAATACTACACAATGCTATATGAAAAAAAAAAAAAAACCCCACCCCCCCGGACTTCCCAAACCTAATCCCAGGATAATATTCAGATATAAGTAAACAAATATTAATATCTCTAACTCCACAAAGTATATTATTCTACATGAGTAGGTAAAGTATATAAAAAAAAGAGAAAATTTTCTAAAAACCTAAATTATATTCCACCACTCTATGCTTCTTTTGAATATAAACAATCCATCTTCTCCATATTAATAAAAATTGTTCATTTGAATGGTTCTTCAAATAAGCCGAAATCTTTGCCATCTCAGCAAGGTACGAAACTTTCAATCTCCAGTCTTCCATTGTAGGTAAAATTTTACTCTTCCAGTTTTGANGAAACAACTGAGGCGAGAAAGTAATTCTTCTTTTAAAAATTTGCTGTAAGTTCCACCACAATTTTATCCAAAAGGCCTTAATAACCTTGCAAGTCCACCACATATGAAAAAAAGTTGCATCTTGTTGTCCACACCTCCAACACTTGGATTCATAATTCTCATAAATGCGAGACATAGTTGCAGGATCCATGTGCCATCTGTAAAACATTTTATAAAAATTCTCACGTAGATTTTGAGCTTGCGTAAACTTCACATTTCTCACCCAGATCAACTCCCAAGTATCCATAGATATTGTTTCTCCTATAATGGACAATTTGCTTTGACCATTAGTAGAATAGGTTCTTGTGTAGAGGTAGCATGAAATAAACTCGGAGTGCTTTTGAACTCTATCCTAGCACCTGACGTCTTGCGCCTGACATTAACTTTTGAATTACTTCCAAACCATTTGTTCCATTGTTTCAGTGGGCTGTACGTCTGTCTAATTGACTGGACTAATAGACACTTAAACCAAATGCAGACATTAGAAATGCAGTATAAAACTGTGTATTTCAGAATAAATTTGAAGTATAGCCAAAAGAACAAACAAAAAGAAGACAAAATACTTGAAGAAATGTTTTAAAATATTAAACCATACTTGCAATTCACCTCCATCACCTATGATGGGAGTTCCTCTGGTATTTGATCAGGGAGCTCTCAGTCATCTGCTATGTGTGTTTCACCCTATTGTTCCCCAATCACAATTTATTTACTCAACAGCAAAACTTTGAGCAAAGCAGAGACAGATTTCCACTTAGCTCCCTTAATAGCTATTCCTATCTCAGAGAAATGTGCAAACACAGATAGACCATCCGCCAATGTTAGCCAAGTGAAAGATTAAAGCTAGAATTACAGTAGTCAGAATAAATTTGTATCAGCAGCAATGATGTTTGGGCTGAGATTAAACTCTTATTATACAGATGGAGTTAAAATCTGGCCACTGGAAACAATCCACATGAAATCAGAGGGACACACGTTTCTCAAGGTGACATCATCCAGATATGTGGAGACAGAAAGTCCAAAATTCCCAGCCAATGGATGAATAGTAGCCCAGCACATATGAAAGAATTCCAGCTGCAGAAAATTATGTCAGAGAAAAAAACAGAAACCAAACCGCATGATATAGTTAGCATCCAGTTAGCACATTATCCAAGATCTAGCTCATCCTTTTAATTAAAATAGTTTCTTTTCTCATTTATTTTACTTCCAGCAGAAAAAAGCAAAGCTGAAGTGGCTAATGATCACTCTTACATGATAGTTTCATGGTTAGAGGTCCTGTTGGAATACATGTTAGAATATATTTTGTATTGCAACAACTACAGAATTATTCAGCCAGTAGATGATAGTGTTTAGTTTGCATCTATGGTTTTAATCGGTGATTCCTTTTGTTCTGAGGAGAGTTTCCTTTGATAATTGAAACCATTAAGCAGCAAGGCCCATGATGACTGTACACTGTACAATGTATTTGATCTGTATGGCTATGTAACTATCCTCTGCTACTAATCTATATGGCTATATAATAATCCTCTGCTACAATTTCTGTAGAATAAAACAGAATTTATATAGAATAAAATAGAATTTCTAACAGGTCCCTCACTAACAACCCTTTGGAGGACAGCTAAGGTCAAGTTCTTTTGCAGAGCTTCTCATTATTTAAAATTAAGGAAGTTGTTTCTTGGAAGTTGGTTTTTGGAATGAAGTTCATTTTTATGGATTTTATGTTCAGCTTCAGTAAGCCATAGAGCCGTGGTGAAATGATGCTATGAATAAATACATTTCTACAAGGCATGGGTTGCACTTTTGGAAAAAGTTTTTTTTCTCATCAGGGTTTTTTAAAAAAATAAATAAATAAAAAATTTAATTGGTTTTAATACTATCTGTTGCCATCCCTATCAAAAAGGTCTATGAAGATTCTCAATCGTCCAGGTTATGGTTGTCGCAAGGGTGATTTTCCAAAAGGTAACTGGACTTTCTTGGGTTTTTCCTTAAAAACATTTCGTTTTTTATCCAAGAAGCTTCTTCAGTTCTCTGAAGAACTGAAATTGTCGAAGAACTGAAGAAGCTTCTTAGATGAGAAGCAAAATGTTTTCAAGGAAAAAAAACCACCAAGAAAGTCCAGTTGCCTTTGGAAAAGCACCCTTAGGAACTCCATATCAAAAGTACCATTAAGGCACATATCAGCCATGGTTACATTGTTCTGTCTGGTTGAAAAAAAAAACCTATTTTGTCTTCTTCCTTCTCCTCATCATTTTATGGTATGATGCTCTAGCACCATAGCTGTCATAAAAAAGGCAGTTTTAAAAGAATTCCTTGATGATATATTCCCTCCCTTATATAAAAAAGTAATACTTGAATCATGAACCAGGTGCAAATTTGTGATATGCACAGCTAATAAGGCACAAGAAAATGAGACCTCTGGCTATTTATTTGCATGGAAAAGCTTTAATACAGGATATTCTACAGCAGACATGTCAAACACAGGGCCCGGGGGCCGGATGCGGCCCGCGAAGTGGTTTCATGTGGCCCGCCAAACCATCCTGGAAACAGTGAGGGAACAGCCCCCACTGCCTTGGCCCTGGCCCAGGTCAGCTGGCCGTGAGCCAATGTACAATTTTGTGGTGGCCATCTATGCTGAAACGCATTCAATCTCCCTATGACTTTGCCCTGGTACCCATCATGAACAACCTGGCTAAGGAGAGCAAGCACAGCAGCAGCAGCCTTGAGGAGGAGGTAAGTGCAGCTGGGCGCCCCCTTGGGGAAGTGGGACTGGGCTTGGTGCCACGGGTGCTCGAGGGCCAGGCTGGGCATTTGACCTCTTCTGCCCAGGGCTCCGGGCAGCCCACACCACCATCCAGCCCCCCCACATGGCCTGAGAGGAACACTGAGGCTCCTCCAGTGCACCATGCCTTGTCACTTGCCCTGGTCCCACCCCCTTCTGCCAGAGATCCTCAGATCTGTCCCACTCCTGCCCAGGCCCCCACACGCACCATTGGCGCAAAAAATGTAGAGCTGGCCATGCCCACCCAGTAGGCCACACCCACTCCCTCCATGCCCACCCAGTAGGCCGCACCCACCCTGGTCACACCCACCCGGCCCCCCAAGGGCAACTGCAATGCTGATGCGGCCCTCAATAAAATTGAGTTTGACACCCCTGTTCTACAGCTAAATTATTTTTTTAATCGGTGCCTAGATGAGAGTTTGACTCTGAAACTGTTTCCAAATTGATCTGAGATAATTTATTCTCCAAAAAGGCTGGGAGGTGGATGCTTCTGTCTAGTCTTGCTTGCTTTTTTCATTCATTAATTTATGAACACATCTCTTTTGCAGAGGGGGAAAAAGGTCACCTTTGTTAAAACAAAAAAGACAGAATCACCTTGTGTGAATTTTCTTTTGATGTGACAAAATCACAATAAAAGGCAGTTTAAATCTGAGCAGGAAGTGTATTCTCCGTAAATGCAGACATGCAAGGAAGAAGAGACATGGATTTGGCACTCATTGCCCTCACTTGACCCACCTAAAAGAGAAATCTACCACTGTAGTCTTTTATGAATACATTAAAGGAAGAGAGTGCCATGGAGCATCAGCACTCTATTACCTCGAATGATTGTTCTTTGCTTTTTAATAATAAATTATCTGACAAGTCCTTGACATGCAAAAAGCAGCTTTTAAACACCTCTGCGAGGGCCTGTCAAAAAGAAAGCAGAAACAAACATGAGGCTAATGTTTCAAGAATAACCTTTGCATATCATCGGGGACAGGGAGAGATATAGCTCATTGTCGGCATTCTGTCCCTAATGGGTGATGTTTCAAGTCTTACACCGAGTTGCACCTCCCAGTTTATTTATTTGTTTAGAAAATGTATAGGGTCTGCCATCCAACCTAGAAGTAAATAACAATCAGCTACATGACTTGGAGCCAGATTATTTGAAGGCCACCTCTGTCCTACTACATCCATTCAGCCCACCAAGAGGCAGGATATGTTGGGGGTGGCACTGATTAAGGATGTACATGTTGTAGGACCATGAAAAAGGGTCTTTTCAGTGGTGGCCCTTTCTGTATGGAACATCATTTCCCTCCAAGTATGGTTGGCTCCCACTCTGTTGCTCTTCTGAAAGGCCCTAAAAACACGGTTCTTGG
This sequence comes from Protobothrops mucrosquamatus, assembly GCF_001527695.2. Classification (NCBI taxonomy): domain Eukaryota; kingdom Metazoa; phylum Chordata; class Lepidosauria; order Squamata; family Viperidae; genus Protobothrops; species Protobothrops mucrosquamatus. The sequence continues at coordinate 122,282 of NW_015387377.1, read as the reverse complement.
GGACCATGAATGGAGATGGAAACAATCAAGTGGTTGATTTGATTGTGCTGCTGTTGTGATGAAACAGGGTGGGGTTTTCAGGGGTTTTATGTGATGGATTTTGGAAAGGAAGTTGCCCAGATTCACTTATGCATGAGTCGGGCAGCCATTCTAAAAGTGTGTAATAAATAAATAATATATAATCAATAAAAGGCAATATAATCAACAATCAACAAGAATAGTATAATAAAATATCAACCCAATGGAAAACAATATTGAAATAATCAAATACAAGAATTTAAAAAAACTTCATCCAGACAAATTATACTCATAATGGGATTATCTATCATCGTAAACCAGGGGTCTTCAAATTTGGCCCTTTTATGACTTATGGACTTCAACTCCCAGAATTCCTCCCAGGCACACTGGCTGAGGAATTCTGGGAGTTGAAGTCCACAAGTCATAAAAGATCCAAGTTTCAAAACCCCTGTCCTAACCCAATGCCAGGGGACAAGTCAAGCCTTTGCAGTCTTCCCAAAGGCCAAGCTCTTCAGATCTCCTGGAGGGAGATGTTCCATAAGGGCAGTTGTTGAGACTCTTATAGAAGACTCCAAGAATTCTCAGCCAACATATGATCTTTCAAATAGACATGCTAGGATTAAAATAAAAGATGTTGAGATTCTAGAAAGAGTACAGAGAAGAGCAACAAAGATGATTAGGGGACTGGAGGCTAAAACATATAAGGAACGGCTGCTGGAATTGGATATGTCTAGTTTAACGAAGAGAAGGATGAGGGGGGACATAATAGCAGTGTTCCAATATCTCAGGGGCTGCCACAAAGAAGAGGGAGTCAAGCTATTTTCCAAAGCGCCTGAAGGCAGGACAAGGAGCAACGGATGGAAACTAACCAAAGAGAGAAGCAACCTAGAACTAAGGAGAAACTTCCTGACAGTTAGAACAATTAACCAGTGGAACAACCTGCCTCCAGAAGAGGTGAATGCGCCAACACTGGAAGTTTTTAAGAAGAAACTGGACAGCCATTTGTCCAAAATGGTATAGGGTTTCCTGCCTGAGCAGGGGGTTGGACTAGATGACCTCCAAGGTACCTTCCAACTTTATCATTATTATTATTATTATTATGACTTCCACTGTGAACTTTTCCTTTAAAAAATGGTAAATTTAGCCTTTCAATTGAAATTATGAGGGGCTGGACTTCCGTTCTATGAAAAAAGAGATGCTTCCTGCTTATCACCACAATATAAATTTTCCCCAACTTGGCTCCCTTCAGATGTGTTGTGACTGCTATTATGATTCCCAGCCAGGATGGCGAAGGCAATAGGAATTTTAATTTAATTTCTTGTATTCAATTTAGACACCTCCCAACTCCAACCAACTCTAGGCAGTGTTCAATAAAACCAACAACATAAAACAGCATGAAATATTACAAGAGATTAAAAGGGTTAACAACAAAATCCAATTGTGGGTTAGCAACCACACCTAGACATAATCTAGCAGGGGTTCCAACCATCCTAACATTTCACTTCTCATCCAAGAAGGTGTTTCAGTTCTAACCAAACTTTTTGGATGAGAAGCAAACTGTTTCCAAGGAAAAAAATGAAGAAAATCCAGTTGCCTTTTGGAAAAGCATTTTTGGGACAACCATAACCTGGATGATTGAGAATCTCCATAAACATCTGGAAGCAGAATCTCCAACCCATTTGGAAGGCATCAGACTGGGGAAGGTTGTGTTGTTTTCAGAGCAGATACGGTGTGAACCCAACCACTAGGCTGCTAAGGTTTATTTTTAACGGCAATGTACAGTACTTGAATGTGGGGTCTGTTTTTGCACAAGATGTAGCCTGTTATAACATGCCTAGCTACAACTACATATAAACTATAGTAAAAATTTAATATTAACGAAGAGCGAAAATGTAATGCTGATAACTGTATTTAGGCTCAATGGCTCTTTGCACTTAAGCAAGAGTCTGAATTAAAAAAGGCAATTTTATACCTAACACAATTATGGCACTATTTGCTCATTACTTTCATTGTAATGATTAACATTCATTTGTTTTATTGTTTCCTGATTATTTCTCTTTCCATCTTTGAGTTTGCATGATTTCCATTGTGTTACTTTATTTATTTTGTTTCATTTTCCCCTCCTTGATTCAACATTATTATCCTCCTTTGTTAATTTTGTGATATATATTTTTAATATTTTAAATATATCCTGCCCAACTAAAATGGCTGCCTAATTGGTTAATAATTCAAACACACGCTGAAACTTCTCTTCTAGAAGTTATCTTTATTAAATTCTGGCCTATTTGTTTGGGGCTATTATTCAAATTTACTGAAATTGCGCTAAAAGATTACTCTCAAAACAATTCACAATAATAGTTTCCCACTTGGTATCTGCCACAGGTTATGGGAATATATCCAGAAAATGGAAATTTAAAGCATAGCTTTCATTTTCATCTCTCTCTTCAACTGACCATAATAGCCTTCTGAACTGTTTGCAAGAAATGGGGAGTTGAAGGCCCTATTCTGTAGTAGTTTTGATCAGTGGGTAGTTACTAACTGTAATTGTGAGAAGGGCTAAGTTAGGCCTCTTGGCATTCTTCTTTCCTCTCTACCCTGTTTATTATCTAAATGAAACCTCTGGGATAGGTCATCTGTTGGTTCAGAGAGTGGAATCACCAATATTCTGATGGAACTCAATTACAACTCTCCGCTTTTCTGCTCCCCATATCATACCTCCCCTGAATAGAAGATCTGGCTGAAGTTCTAAGCCAGACTCTCAAGGTCTGGTAGAAGAAAATCAGGTTTAGACCTAACTCAAGCAAGCCAGAGGGGCTGGTCATTCAAAAGCCCCCTGATTCTGGCTTGATACCAACGTTGCTCTAGACCAGGGGTCTCCAAACTTGGCAACGTTAAGACTTGTGGACTTCAACTCCCAGAATTCTCCAGACAGCATGGCTGTCTGGGGAATTCTAGGAGTTGAAGTCCACAAGTCTTATCTTTGCCAAGTTTGGAAATCTATTTTCTAGATCAGGGCTTCCCAACCTTTCTTGGTTAGCAGCCCGGTGCAGGATGTGTGTGTGGAGATGCCTTTATGTGCAGCGCATGCATGCACAAACGGAGCTGCAAACACATGCACAAATGGGCCACAATTGCATGCACAATTGCATGAGTGATGCTAGCGCCCACGCGACGCTGTGATTTATAGTGCGAGTTGGGGTGCACTCATGGTGACACTAGCTAGCGTCTATATGATGCTCACAGTATCATTAGCACCCACGCTGTCGCAACGCTGGTGCGAATAGGGGATGCACGTGCACTGGCCAGCCACTCATGCGGCTCAGTAGCATGCACTGGCATGCACTGGCCAGCCACTCAGGCGGCTCAGTAGCCAACAGCCCACAGCCCGGTATGGGCCATGGCCCACAGGTTGGGGACCTCCGTTCTAGATAGTGTAGTGTTTCTCTATAGAAAGTTCATTTTCAACTTGGGCAGCCTCCTGGAGTCACAGCATCCTGTGAGCTGGACTCCTGGCTCCTCCAAAATAGTTTTGGCCCAGTTCTGTTGTAGCAGTGACGAAGATAAGTCATTCCCTTGTCAACACTGGGCTATATTATTGCAATTTGCTATACCCCGGCTTTCCCTTGAAGACCACTTAAAAACTGGCAGGAAATGCAGCAGCCCATATACTCACAAGGCAGGCTTGTTTTGTCATGTAATTGCTGCAGCTACCAAAGTTGAAAGGTTACCAATGTGTTTCTGAGTGCAATTCAATCAGTACAATTCAGTTCAAGGAGATGTTTGTTATTTATAAAGTCATGGGTGGCTCAAGGCACGCGTATCCGTGAGACTACCTTTCATAGTCCCACTGCCTTTCCACTGCTGGCCCAATCTAAGCAAGGAGAAAAATCTTTCTTTTGCTGTGTGATATGGGGAAGGGTTTTGGAAATGAGCATTCTTGGGGGGCCTCCCCTCCTGTGGGGATCTCCCTTTTGGGGCAGCTTGCCTTTGAAGCAAGTCCCTTCCCCTTCTTAATGGCCTTCTGAAGACCAGACTTGGTTGTTTTCAAAGGGTTTCAGAGACTGACTGATGTCAGTGCCCAACAGGCAGCACTTATGTAAATGATTATATTTAATATATTGATTTTTGCACTGAGATATTGTATATTGCGTTATTGCTATGGTACATACCAGCCGGCCAGCTAGAAGTGGCATGTAAGTTTAATAAATATATTAATGTTAATACAGTTAATCCTCAAATTACAGCTGTAATGAAGCCTGCCCATTACAGTTGTAACTCATAACAGTTGTAAATCAGGTCAGTGACTGATCTGATTTTACAATGCTTGTTGAAGCAGTCTTTAAGAAAATGTGGCGGTCTTAAGGGTCAGTAAGCAAATACGATGATTATTAAATAAACCCCTTGTTTACTATGGTGTGGCATTGCCAAAAATGGGAAGTGCAGTCAAAACTGTTCTAAAACAGTCATGTGAGCACGAGATTGTTGCAAACGGCTGTAAATGGGCCCATGTTGCCAAGTGCTAGGTGGGACTATCAGAACTTCAGATCTGGCTCATAAGTCCCCTTTTTTCAGGTCGGTTGTAACTTTGTACTGTCACTAAGCAACTGATCATACGTTGAGTACTACCTGTAATACCTTACTCTGTGTTCGGAGTTCTTCCAATTTGAGGAAGGACCCTCCTTTGTTCCGTTGAATAAACACATTTGGCTTATCAAGGGACAACAAGACTCCATCTCCTTATTTCTAGCAAACAACACCTGAATCATACTTAACAAGATTCTTCCATTTCTAAATTTCATCTCTTTCCTAATATTTACCAACTTGGATTTTACCATGTTTTACCATGGGTTTTATGGCAACATGGTAGCTAAAATTGCCAGGGCTCTTGTAATAGTTCTAGATTACCTTGATAGAACCTATTCTTTTTTAATTGCTGAAATCTTTAAATTACATCAAATCTCACAAAAAGTTATCATTTATATAAGAGTGTGAGTTCTCAAGGAATGAAATACTAAAATCTCAAATTGTACCACTGGATGGGTAAATGAAATGTTTATGCTGTGAGGCATACATACATGTTATTGTCCAAGGTCAGAACTAAATGAAGCAAAGAAATAAATTCCAGTTTCTGTTAAGTATATTGCTTAAATAAATAAACTATAAATAAATAAATTAGCACGGAGGGATCTAAAGTGGATCCTAATGTGATGTCTGCTGGTGTTTCCTGAGAATCTAATTATTATGCAGACTGATGTTTGTACACTGAACTAAAGGGGGTGCGAACTGGAAGGTATGTGCCAGAACGGCATTGTCTCAGTATGCCACATGCTTCTTCCCTTGGAAAAATCAGCTGTGACAGGCCACTTTCGTGGGTGAAGGGCTCAAAAGTCATTGGGGAGGCCTGGGGTTGGATGAAAGGTATTTGATGTCAATAGTATTTGACATATGCAGGTTTGATACGTTCCTGCTTCTAAGCAGAATGCAGCATAGAAGATCGAGATAAAAGAAGAGAGCACAGAGGCTAACTCCTTCAGATAATTGCTCTTTGTTATTGCAAGGTGACCTTTTCTTTTCACTCACACATAAGCATCACATTGGAGAGAGCATACAACACAGCTGATTTCCTTCCTGCTTCCTTAGATATCCAAGCTGTTTCAAAACATCACACTTTATAAGGAGGAAGCAATTATGATTGATTGATTTGATTGATTTTTGTTGTTCAGTCACTAAGTCGCATCCAACTCTTTGTGACCCCATGGACTGTAGCAAGTCAGGCCCCTCTGCCCTCCACTGTCTCCCGGCATTTGCCCAAATTCATGTACATTGATTCAATGACACTAATCATCTCATCCTCTGCTGTACCCTTCTCCCTTTTCACCTTTGGTCTTTCCCAACATCAGGGTCTTTTCCAAAGAGTCCTCTCTTCTCATTTGGCGGTCAAAGTATTTGAGCTTCAGTTTCAGTATCTGTCCTTCCAAAGTACAGTAAGGATTTATTTTCTTTAGGATTGACTGATTTAATTGGACTATGTGCCATCAAACTATTTTCAGTTCCTAGTGGCCAAAGTACAAAGGGTCCACATGGTGATGAATGATAGGCTAAGCATGATAGATTTGGAGAGAGTATGTAAGATGGCATCTAGAGCTACATGCAGAAATTTGATCCTTTCCTCATCTTTAGTTTCCATCATTGTTAGAACCCCCAACAACCTCAGTGTTCCCCTTTGATCATATAATACAGATGTTTCCCACTCTTATTTTAAGCCATCTATGTCAATCCTTCAATTTTTGAAAAATAACCAGGTTTTAAAGAATGTAAATGTTATTCCAACCTGCTAAGAAAATGTGTTTCTGTGATCAACCTGGCCTTAACTGGTCCTTGGTAATTCCCTGAGGGGGATACCACTAGCAGTAGTATGACAAGTGAGATTTATCTTTGTTCTATATGCAGTTGGCAGCTGCAAACTATTCTTCCCATTGTCAGTATATACCCGTAAAGCCAGCCAAGATAGCAATAGGAGGCAGGATGATCTCTTGATGCAGCAAGGTCTGAGATTCCCAAAGATCTCTAATAAAGAAAGGCTCAGTAGTTTTGCAAGACCACATTAAGTTGTGATATCCAGACTTACCCCAAAATACTTTGTTGCCTGAAGCAAAGTTCAAGGTGGCTGTAGTGGAATCTGCAAATAGAGTAGGGTTGACTTAAGAGACTGGCTAGCTTGAAATCCCTGCAGAGGAAGAAGCAATGGCAACCTGACTCACCACTCTAAATCCCTGGAGTCCTTATCTGGTTGTTTCCAAAAAACTGCAGTCTCCCAAAGATGCTTTTTCATGAGGCAACTGGACTTTCTTGTTTTTCTTTGAAGACTTCAGCTACTTCAGGTGTGATTAGATGGTGGGGAATGGAAAGATTTATACTTCTGCAGACAGCTATTCATTTGCATTCTTTTAGTGAGTCATTAAAGCTACCTGGAGGCTTACTGTGTCTTCAGGGTCACTTGAATAATGCAAATGGGTGTGGAGCCTTTTGGCAACTGCTGAAAGGACTGTGTTGTAGACTGGAGTTTAGTTTAGTTTAGTTTATTTAGTTTTATTAAATTTATACCCCGCCCTTCTCCCGGAGGACTCAGGGCGGCTTACAGCCAACTTAAAAACAATAATACAATATAATACAAAATTTAAAAGTAATTAAAAATAGATATTCAATAGGCCGCTTATACTAAAAATTTTGTTAAAAACCAATTTAAAATACCCCTAGGCCAGTCCTGCCCGCTGAAATAAC